>NC_137977.1:53570546-53685771 GCF_963924665.1 Micromys minutus
AAAACCAGAGTTCCTTAAAATGCCTCCATACAGAAGCCTCAGGAAATTGATTGCAGAGAGGGTTCTGTGGTGCTTGCATGGACTTTTCTTACAAGAATGCCTGACTGTTTTAGAGTTCCAGTATAGTAAATAGATGCCTTTGTTGAGTAGGATTTTAGAGGATAGAATAGGAGAGTTGTGACAGCCTATTCTTTTTATAAAGGCAGACATGTAATAATGTAATAGTCCTAACATTTAAACCTCAGATGTCTTTCCATGCCCAAGTGGCTAAGAACTCAAAAACAAGTAATTATCAGTAGCATATGTATGCAATAAGAGAAGCAGAAGTTGAAAAAAGTTATATTTATGACATTGGCAAAGAGGATGCATTAATTGGCTGCAGAGAGGAGCCAACATAATATTTACTCTACATTTTCAAAAGGAATATGAAGAAGATTCCAGAAACTTAAAGGCACTTGGCCTTATTTTGCTAAGGAAAACTTAGGGGAACGCTAATACGAAAATGAGTTCTGTCTAAAGCCCTTGTGTTTTATTTTAGAGAGTGGATCGTTTTGGTTATTAGATGGGCTAATGACTGGGGCACACAACAACAGCATTGAATATGTTGAAAGAGCCGTGTTTTTCAGAGTGGGGGAGAGTAACTGGAAGCTTGAGTTCTCAACTTTCTCTAAGGTTGTTTAAACATGACCCTCTTTTGCCCCATATAAGCTTTTGTTCTTTTAAGTTTGGTTATAGAATTATTTCCCTTCCCTTCTTCTTTCTGCGTATTAAACTATATTTTAAGACTTGGTAACTTCTGTTAAATTCTAGGTTTGTCTCTCAATCCTTAATTCCTCTGCCCCTTGCTCTCTCTTTTCATCCCCTCTCTCATTTTCTTCTCCATTTACTTCTTTCCTTTCTTCCCAGTTTTGGATTATACTTGGATATTGAGCTTACTTGTTTTTTTTCTTCTGTCTTCCCCTCTAAATACAAAAGCGCTGAGCAAGGAGTCTTAGAAATACATCTATAGGTTGCTAGGGGAAGAATAACTTGTCAAAGACAATTTCAATTAGATTAAACCTGAGCATTAGCTTTAATGAACCCTAAACAGAACAACAGTTTTGGGTGACCACAGTCTGAGGTTGTACGTCCATTTGATTTCCTGAGAGCCCTGCTGAAATCCATGAGCTTCTTCTTCTGAAGTGCTGTGTAGATTGCGAGGGAAAGATCCCTGAAATGAAGAGGATTTAATATATATTTGAAGATTTGTTTATTGTTATTTTATGCATATGAATATTTTACTTGCATATACGTAAATACATTACATGTGTGCCTGGTACATTTACAAAGGCAACAAATGCTCATGACTACTGAGCCATCTCTCTAACCCCTACTATTGCATTTTAATATAGTTTATTCATCCTTTGAGAATTTCATACATGTATACAATGTAGTTTGACCACACTCACCCTCGACTCCTAGTTCCCCCCCAAATCCATCCTTGACTTTCTTACAATATTGTGTTCTTTATCTCCCTCTCTTTAATAACCCATAAACTCAAACTTGTGTTGCCCATATCTTCAGGAATGGGACCATCCACTGGAGCATGCTTGATAACAGTATAGATTCAACCCTGGGGTCTATGTGCTCCTGAATAAGGGATATGTTTCCTCAGGTGGAACAGGCCTTAAACATAACCATAAAGCCATCAACTATTAATGCTCCTCAGCTAGTGCTGGGGCCTGGTAAGTCCCTCTATTATCTATGGTGGAGTAATGGCTACTTTGTGTAGGTCTTGTGTAGACATTCAGACCTATCATGAGTTCCTAGACACTAGACACTAATTCTCTGTATTTGAATGAGCTGTGAGTTTCTGTGTTAATTGCTGTCCATTGCACAAAGAAACTTCTCTGATGTGGTCTGATAGCTGCACTTATCTATTGGTATAGATAAACAAATTTAGCAGGATCTTTGATAGTATGTTCAGCTAGCAAGATCATTGTAGCTGGTTCTATACTGGACCTATAAGCTCCCAACCATGAGTTCTTGACTATATTTTTATATCTATATCTATATTTCTCTGTCCCCATCTCTATCTATTATCTATCTGTCTATCTATCTGTCTATGTATCTATCTATCTATCTATCTATGTATCTATCTATCTATCTATCTATCTATCCATCCATCCATCCATTCATCCATCCATCTATCTATCTATTTATCTCTAAACATACCAGGTATGTGTTTTCTTCTCTGGAATAGACCTTAAATATAATCAGAAAGTGGTTGACTACTCCTATAGCATTTCATATGCACATGTGCCACAGTTACATCTGTGGTCATATGATGGCATGCTAGTTGTTGAGAATTCTGAAGTCTCTTTTGAAGTAATGGACATTCTATAAGGGTATGGCATACAATGTTGAGAATTCATATTACTTTATAGTCACCACACTAAAACTATACTAATAAAATGTTGTTTTCATGTGCAAAGGCCAGGGGAGAAGACCATGGGTACCATAATCTAATGTTTTCCAGGTATTGGTATTGGGCCATATATCAGTGGTGCTGAAATAAGACAAATGCTCAGACATTTCTGAGATGATATTTGCTCGTTGCATGTAGCCTGCAGTCAAGATTGCTTTAAAGGGATCTTCAAATTACCCTGATTTTCTTAAATTTTCCTAAATTATTATAGGAAGGAGCCTAATGTCCTAATTGTACTTCTGAGAGAAATGGTTTGGCATCTCCATCTCCGGAGGAATGACGTAGCACATACATCATTTATGAACATATAGCTACCAGCTCAGGTTACAAAGCCTGGGATTACAGAAGAAAGGCATCATAATCACAAGGTCCTTTTTTGAGCCCCAGCCTTAGGTTAACTGTCAGCTTTCACCACCGACTCTCTTAACCTCTCAGTGCCACGTGTCTTGTTTTCCTTTGCCACATTTGCTGAAAGTTTGTCTACTTGTCTATCACCTTCCTCACATCTTTTCTGAATGTATAAACCTCATCTACGTCAGGCAGCCTCCATGATATACTTCTGATGAAGATAGGTGTTGTCTCTGCTCCCTCGATGTAGCCCTGGGTGGGGTCTTTTTGATTCTTTGTGCCCTCTAGAGCAAAGGACTCAGGTACCCCGCGCCATGTGTCCAGCTTTGCAATGCTAATCATGTTTTCTGATTTTCAGCCCACTCTCTAAATCGGTGTCATTATTTTCACCAGAGGGGGAAAATTCAATCCACAATTACAGTGGGAAACAGCTTGCTCAGAAGGAACGAGTATTTTCTTTGTGCTTCGGTTTGTTAAAGGAGGTGAAATATCCGGGAGGCTAGAGGTCTGTTGTCTCAGTTGGCTGAAGCCCAGTGTTAGAAAGGCCAATTTTACAGGGTCTCATCCCAGATGGACTGATTAGTAGGATTTGCTGCATTTTTTTTTCAAGTATTCTTTTAGCTTTGTCTTCTCAGTTATAATATATGAAAAGTGTGTTGTGAACTTCATGGGGCTGTTGAGGATTTAAGGAGTTCATACTTTTATAAGTTTACACAGCAAGCTCCCTGTAAATGATGGCTATGGGTTTTATGCTAGTCAGCATTAACTGTCAACTGGACACAGTCTAAAGTCACCTGACTAAAGAATCTCAGTTGAATAGTTGCCTTTATCAGGTTAGTCTGTGAGTATGTCTATGAGGGATTATCTTGATTGCTGCTTGATATAGGATGACTAGCCCACTACGGGCAGTATCATTCTGTAGGCACGTTTAAGGGAGTCAGCTAAGCATAAGCCTGAGTAAGCAATCCAGCAGGCAGTGTTTATTTCTTAATGGTTTCTGCTATGATTTCCTGCCTTAATGTCCCTCAATGAGATCTGTGTAATATGAAAGTGTAAGCAAAATAAATCTATACCTCCCCTAAGACAATTATGGCATTTTATCACAGCAATAGAAAGGAAACCAAAACAATTTATATAAATATATATGTATAATATATTATATACACGATACCATATTATATATTAATACATGTATAAACATTATTATTTCAACAAATGAATTAGCACTTCCTGTGAACTAGAAGTTTGTTATCAGTCCTGGTTCTTCAGAGTAGAATGACTATTATTGGGTTGAATTTTATAAAGTCACTGGGGCTGTCATACCTCAAGCTTAATCCAGTGGATGGAGGAAAATCTGCTGGAAGAGTGACAGATAACCAAATGTATGAGAGATGAATGGTGAATACAAAGGGGAAGAAGGAGGAAAGAGCGGGCTCAGGGATGGCCTACACACACACACACACACACACACACACACACACACACACACACAGACACACACAGACACACACACACACACAGACACACAGACACACAGACACACACACACAGACACACACACACACACAGACACACACACACACAGACACACACACACACACACACACACACAGACACACACACACACACACACACACACACACACACACACACACGACATGTGATTGGTTTGGGCCATAGTAAAGGTCACTCCCAGTAGGCAAGCTGCTCCAGTTTTCTTTTAGCTGGAAGGAGAAAATGGAAGAAACAAAGTACGTTGGCTTTAGAGACCGTAGTCCTGGACTTAGGATCACTTCTCATGATATTAACCCTACATTTTTAGGCTCATTTTCAGCCATCTTCTCCAGTGAGCCTTTTTTCCCTTGTTTTTTAAAATTATTTTATTAGACATTCTCTATATTTACATTTTAAATGTTATCCCCTCCCCCCTCCCATTCCCCCTCTCCCTCTACTTGCTTCCATAAAGGTACTCCCTCTCCAACTCAGTGCCTTGGTATTCCCCTACACTGGAAAAACGTACCTTCACTGGACCAAAGGCCTCTTCTCCCATTGATGCCAGACAGTGCTGTCTTCTGCTACAAATACAACTCTCTATGTGTGCTCAGTGGTTAGTGTTTTAGTCCATTGGCATTCTGAAGGGTTTGGTTGGTTAATAATGTTGTCCTTCCCATAAGTGTGAGCCTGGCTTTAAGTGAGCCACACACTGGCCACTGACTGGAAAAGAACTGAGAGGTTCATGGGGTGTCCCACCCTCTTCGCTCCTCTGTCAGATGCCAGGCCCTCAGGTGGGGGTCTGAGGGCTGGAGTGGAAAGTGACCAGGATTCAGTGAATGACTTAGATCCCTCATTGGGTTTTTTTCTCTCAGCATTCTGTGTTATTCAAAACTTGATTGACCAGCTCTTCTCCCTCCAACATTTTTTAATATTATCAAATTAACTAAAACATTAATAAACACATTTTTATTAGAAAATACACATGGTAGTTTTATACATAAGGTATTTTATAGGTATATAATATAAGAAAGTACACAAGAATTAAAAAAACATTTGAAAGAATTCAATGCTTTTCTCTTTTAAAAGCAACAGTGTCCATATCAGACTCCATGACTCCATAAAAACAGCCTTGATTACCAAAATCTGTTTATTGTTGACATACAATTTGCATGGAATAAAATTCAAGTGTTTCAAGTGCACAATAAAATGAATTCAGGTAAAAGTACCTGTGAGGTCGCCTGCCCTACTGTAGTTTGAGTCATTCCTGTCACTCTAAAGTTGCCCTTGGGTCTTTACATGTCATTTGCCACTCTGGTTTTAGCCTCTGGAGAACCCTTCTGTCACTAGTATTTTGCCTTCGTGGAAGTTTCCAACGCATAACATTATACATTATGAAGTTAATTCTTCCATTTAGCATAATGTATTGGGGTTCTATGTATTCCCCAAGGTTGGTCAAGTCTCTATACATTTATATCTATGTGACTGTCCGATGTATATTTGTAGAATCATTTTTTTTGTGTATGTGTGTGCATATGTGTGTGTGCGCGCAGTGAATGTATGTGGCGTGCTTTTTTCTGCAACGGGTTTACTCAAGTGCAGTATCTTCGGGATCCTGTAACGTCATTTGAATGGATCTGGCGTTTTCCTTCTCGGTACCTTGCTGTACTCTATCACAGTATGTCTCTCAAATGCACTCAGCCATTGCCATGATAAACAATGGGCCCCCGAGCACCATGCATGTGTTTCCCTGCATTCAGCGCGGGCTTTCTTTCGGCAGTCGTTTCGGAGTTGGAATGTCTGGGTCAAAGCATAAGCTAATTTTTAGTGTGAAATGACATTGCCAAACCAAATGGCTTTGTTATAAGCTTTGTAAATATGTCATTAACTTGCTGTCAGCTAAGTAAATAAAATGTGTAATAGGTGGTTCTGTGAAATTTCCATGTTACATTCATTCACTAAATGTTTATGAAACATTGACTCTCGGCCAGAAACCGTTCTTAGGGCTGGGATGTGCTGATCTATTTCTGGACTCTCTTTTCCCTTGGAATCTTGCTTTCAGAAAGCACTGGACAGGGCCCCGCATGGAGCATTCAGCCAGAGCAGGAGGCTTTGTGTCCCTCTCTTTCTTGCCTCTCTGGCCTGTGTGGCTGTTCTCTTGTAACTTCCATCCTAACTGCTTGTTCAACATTTGGTGCCCATTGTACCACCCTTGCCTAGTTATGACTTCGGGGACTAAAATTAGGGTGGCTATGGTTGTGCTGGACGGGGCCACTGTTGCCAACGTTTCACATCTTGGGACTGGTAGGAAGCAGGGCTTCTCATATCACTTTTATTTATTTATTTAATTTTTTGTTGTGATGAAAAACACTCTCTTCCTACCTCTGAATATGACTTCATTAGATGCTCAGTAAGTATAAGCATGCAATGTTGGTCCTCCATGTCTGACTTATTTCATTGACTACTGTGCCCTTTGCTTGGTAAGGAATCGTGGACAGAGCTATGAGCTCCCACAGGGAACACTTTCCCTTTGGCTTGCTGCGTGAGGCCTGGTTGGAGAGCCAGATTTGGTAAGGGCCCCACTTTTAGGACAGACCTCTACTTTCCCTCACTTCATGTGATCCCCTTCATATCCTAAGAACAAGACTTGGGATTATTTGTGTTCCAGAGATTGAAACAGCCAAGAAAGGCTGAGGGCCAGTCTCTGCTGTTTCCATGGCAAGACTTGTGGGGAAATGAGGCCCAGGTAAGGTTTCTTTATACACCAAAATTTGTTTTTAAACAGAGCTGTATTTTTCCTTTATGCTGAAGTCTAAATCTTCTAGTATAGAGCTATGTGTGGTCTATGCCTCTAGCTATGTCTTTGAAAGTAGAAACATTAACTTCCAAACCTGCAGTGGCCCTGGGGCACTAATTCTCACCCATCACAGAGCTCTGCCTGGGACTTGTCATTTCTCTCTCTATCTCTCTGTCTCTCTGTATCTGTCTCTCTGTCTCTCTGTGTCTGTCTCTCTGCCCCCCCCCCCCCGTGGTGCATTTGTGTGTTTTTCCCCCCGAATCACAGCCGAGAAAGGTTCTTTACAGACTGTGCTGAACTGGTTGGTGTCACATGTCTCCTAAAGTAAAGTTGCAGCTTTGTGAGACCATGTTGGAAACCTTGAATGGGTGATCCTCTGAGCATAGGTTAGCAGAAACCCACTAGGTCTTCACAGGACCAGCCCTGATCCTGCCTAGAGCAGCCACCCTTCATGCCTTGATGGCCCTTTCCTGACAGTTGAATTTTTCAGCTTTCAGAAGTCTCCAATAGTCTTCTTGTCACAGCCCTTGCAGACTTGTGAGGACTCTGTGTGTGTGAGTAATAGCAAACTTGAGGGCTCATTAGATTTCTGCTTTATTTCTCCATGATTTCCCCCATTAAGTGTTCTATTATCCCGTCAGAATCAAAAGTACACCCGAGCCGTCCACACACAGCCAAGCATCCTATGGGTCCATTCATTTAGCATATTGTCGTTTTCAGACTTTATGTCTTGTCAAAGAAAGACACAGAAA
The DNA here is from genome assembly GCF_963924665.1 of Micromys minutus. Classification (NCBI taxonomy): domain Eukaryota; kingdom Metazoa; phylum Chordata; class Mammalia; order Rodentia; family Muridae; genus Micromys; species Micromys minutus. The sequence goes on from NC_137977.1 coordinate 53,578,402, forward strand.
TAAAACAAAAGAACAGAAGTCTCCAAATGAATGGGCTTGCTTCGTGGAGGAGAAAGTTGAAGTATTAAAATCACTCATCAGATGTTCTGAAAAATCATTTCAGCTGCTCCAAAAGAGAGGAAAAAAAAAAAAAAAAGAAAAAGAAAGAAACAAAATTTTATTTTGAAGGCTGTGTTCCAAGAACTTCCCCTTTGATTTTTTTATAAACCCATCTGTCGTGTTTGTTTCATTCCAGCCTTGAAGTAAATAGATTTAGATAGAGTACGGCGGCCATTGGAACCTTCCGCAGAAGGACAGAGACAGCCTGCTCTGTCAATGCCCTTCTGGTATACTTTAATCAAAAGGCTTGGAAATTAAGAAAGAAAGCAAGAAAAAACTACCCAAAGTCATTTTTGCTTGGGTTGGAATATGGTGTGCCTAACACAGAATGTTATTCTGACCTGTTGTTGAATATCTCAAAACTTTCGCTCTGAGCAGTGAGGAAGCTTGCCACTGGCACAAGGGAATCTCTCTCTCCCCTTTCATCTTTTGATTTAATCACCTAAACAACTGCTTCATATATTTAATAACAGCAAGCCTCAGGAACCCCATCCTTCACTTCAAATAATGGAGCTGCCTTTCCCATTCATCTTGACTATTTAACCTCCTGGGGAAAATTTCACTCACTCTTTTGCAAGAAGCTTGTCCCACTACAAGGAGCCGCCACCCTCCCTATAAGCATCTCCAAATGAATGGGCCACATTCCCTGATAAGACCCTTGAACTGGATGCCGCATGGAAAGAGGACCCATGAACGGTGCCCCCATGAGGCAGACAAACTGTTCTCTCGAACAGGAACATTTTCACAGATCAATAACTCCAAAGGAGTAGGGAGAAGCAAAGAGTGTAGGAAACTCATTATACCATGAAAATATTCTAAATAAATAAATGGCAAGTACTAACATGCTCAAAATAATAGTGTGGAAGTGAGTGACAGAGTGTGAGCTTGCAAACACAGATCCATTGCTCGCTGAAGTTCCACAGTGATTAAGAGGGATGATGCTTAAAACCTTTTGCTTCGAGAACTAGTTTGAAACTGATGGGCCCGCCACTAAGATTATCTGTAGTGAGAACACAGACTGCCCAACAGTCTAGGATGGGAAATGGTCCAATTTACCTGAACGTGTAGGTGTAGGGGAAACATCATCAACATAGCTTTGACTGAACTGTTGTCTTTACAGAAATAGTAGGATGCTTGGGCTGAGCTTCAGAACAGTCCAGCCTAAGTGTTGGAGGAGGAGGGGACAGACGAAACAAGATAGACTAAGTAATGACAATCAGCTCATCTGAGGGGCAGGTATGTGACAACACAGAACATATTGGAGATATGTCTATCTGTCTGTCTCAATATATCTTTCCCTTTCTATTTGAGTCTCTGTCTCTCTCTTTTTCTCTGTCTTTCTGTCTCTGTGCCTTTGTCTCTCTCTGTGATGTGTGTGTGTGTGTGTGTGTGTGTGTGTGTAAGCACACATACTGGAGGTGGGTTATATGGGTTGAATATCCAGATACACATACATAGCCGTGTGTGTCTGTCGGGGCCAGAGGGCAGTCTGGTGCCTTCCTTGATCATTCTGTACCGTGGTTTACAAGGCAGGTTTCTCACTGAACCTTGAGATCATACATGTGATTAGACTTGCTGGCCAGTAACCCCTTTGCCTTCTCTGTCTCTGGTCCTAAGCACTAGGGGTATATGCCACCATGCCTGGCTTTTGATGTGAGTGATGGGGTTCACACTGAGGTCCTCTTGAGTGCACATCAGGCCCTTCAGTCAATGAGCCAACTCCCCAGGAGAAAATGTGCGCACATTTAGGACTTAAAAGAGGAAGTGACTATAGTAATTGAGAGGATTTGGGGCACTGAAACATTTTCACAGAGAATTTGGAATAGCAAAGCATTACTTGTTGGTGGATATCTCTTAGGCAAGATACGTGTTCCTTAGAAGCCTTTATTTTCCAATTTCGGGAGATGAGAAAGGCAGAGGCATCTACCGAGAGCTTTAGAGGACAGGGCACTTTGCATTGTTTTCCTCAAAATAAATAAATAAATAAAAGAATTTCCTTAAATTTGTAGTTCTATTTCTCGGATAACTTCAGACCTATCAAAAAATCTAGCATTGACTCCTAACTTCAGTATCCCTTTAGCACCAGTGGGTACTGAGTGAATAAAAACTTCAAAGAAATCTGAGATTTGCAGATCTGAGAGGATGTTTGGGATTCACAGGAGTGCCTGGATGCCTGGCTCATAAATAAATCTGCAGGAATAATGTCAAAAGCCGCCAGATGCCATTGTTTTTATTGACAAATAAGAGGTGCATAATAAGGACTATGTTTTAACCACAGTTTCATTGCATCTCAGAGTGCCCCGTGCAACAATATGTAATTTAGAGTTGTGTGGGTAGGGTAAGACCACATTTTCAAGTTCACTCAAAAGGCTGACTTACATCACAGATGACCCGCTAAGATTCATTTTGCTAAAACAGCCTTCTTTTTAAGACTTCGGATTTTTCGAAAATGCTTTCAATTCAGGGATGTTGTTGGAAAAATATTTGCTTCCAGATCAGTGTGTGTTGTTAACCAGAAGGTCCTAGGCCTGGCTTTGCATTAGCAGGAAGGAGCACCGCTCTGTTCTGTCGTTCAGACAGCTTTCCCCGCTGTGGAGGGAGCTCAGAAGGTCTGGTGGATCCGGCCTGTTGCTGGGTAAGCTTAACCATAGTTTTTGAAAATACCAAAGCTTGTGTTTTAGTAGTGGACAGATTGATCGCTCAAACTGTGACTCATAATACTTTAACGAGCATCTTGATAATTGTACTTTATCTCTGAGATAAGGTTTGAAAAATAAGACCCGAGCCCTAGCTGTTACGGTGGTGCCAGAGAACAGTGTTTTTACCCGCACATTTTAGAATGCTTCTCCAGGTCCTTCCTCGGGAGCTAGAACGCTGGAAGCCTTTAGTGCTTGACCCTAAGCTGAATCCCCCACGATCTGTTTACTTTCTCTTGTAGAGGGTGCAGATGAGGAGAACGTGCGTTCTGATCACCCTCAGAGCAAGGTTTAGGTCCAGGTATTCTCACTTTGAAGTGTTGGACTCTCTCCTTGAACATTCCAGGAGAAAGAAAGGCAGAATGTTTTACGGGAATCTCAAAATGTGTTCGAGGGAAAGCCATGCACAGGGCATGCTCCTCCCTCCACTAAGCGTGCCCGTCAGCAGCCAGCAAGGCACACAGAGCTCTGTGCTCACGTTGCTTTCAGATATGACATCTATACCACTGCTGAAAGGAGATGCAGGCACAGGGGATGTGATGGAGGGAGAGACACTTCATTTTTTTAATGGTCTCAGTGTGCTTGTGGACTCGACTTGGTTTCAGCCACTTGGGGAAATTTATACATCTAGACTAGCATTAAAAGTGTTTTGGAAAATTGTCTTCAGAAGTAAATAAGCTAGAAGGTTCAAGAAGAATTTTTTAAGGCCGTTCATCCTTGCTGCATTCTGAGACATGAGACTTCTCTTTCTTCCTCCTCCAGACCTGCAGCTTCCCTTCCCTATTGCTCCTTCTGAGTCCAGAAAATTTTCCTTCCCGCCCTTTCCTCTGTCTTTTCCCCCCATACCCCCTCCTCCCCCTCTCCTCCCCTTCTCCCCTGAGTTATACTTGTTTTTTTTCTAAAAACTTCCTTCGAAGCATCTAAAAACTCACACATGTATAACAAAAATCTTACCCTTTGTGAAACACGAACAGCCCTTAATTATTTGAAATAGGAAGCTTAGCAACATCTTGGAGTTTCAGGTATCCCCAAAACTGATGAGATTATATTTTGGAACAGAAAAATTCATCTACAGGACAAACAACCCACTGCTTGTGTTTAATGCCTTTGAGTATTAAGTGTAGTTACCCCAATCTCTATTATAAACATGACAGGAGAGAGGGCAGGAGAAAAGGAAAGAAAATGGAGCAAAAGTGGCGAGAAGATGTTTTAAATACCTGGGAAGTCTTAATGGTTGATCTTATTTTGGAAGTGTTTTGTAACTGGGTAGCGAAGTTCAGGATAATTTCATCGCAAGCATCTGAAGCCCATAAAAGTTGCTATGTGCTTACTTATGCCCTTTAGGCTCTTCTATAGATAATGCTCAGTGCTCAGAGATAGTCTGCTGCATCTCAAGGCTTTGGTGAGGAAGTCTGCCCAGCCTGCAGTATATCCTAAGGAGTCAAGAGGATGTTTGACACTCTGCAGAAACACAAATGAAAAGGCCAAGAATTCCTTCTCTGATCATTTCCATTAGAACATCTCTTGTCCTCTGCCTACCAAAACCACGCCTTCCATATAGTCAATGGATTTTAAAAGGTTCCTAAACCAGGAGGCAGGCCATGAGAGTGTCTGAGAGCCACACTTGTAATTGTGCATGGTGCAGATTTTAACACAGTGGAGTGAAAATGTGCCAGAAACGTTATCTTTCTAAGTATTTGGAGTCTGAGGGCTTCAGGATAGATTTGGTGATAGCCATGGGAAGGTAGGGAGAGAAGGAAGAGGAAGGGCAGGAGGGAGAATGGGAAGGGCAATGGGAAGGGGAAGGACATCCTTGTTACTCAGGGATGCTGACTTTGGGGAAGTAGCAAGCTCTGTATAAGAACGAGAAACTTCTGCATCTCCAGCTGATAACTGTTTCAATGAAGTCTCCCTGGGAATACAAACCAATCTACAGGGTAGGCCTCACACTCAGTAGACAACCAACCAAAACTGGACTCAGTGGTATTTGGGGAGGTTCTTTGTCTGATAATATAGTGTCTGGTTTTAAAAACAACAACAACAACAAAACCCTTACAGGTTCTTCTATGTTATGGCTTCTGGATTTGTGATTTTCGTGGGATTACTGTGTCTGAACATTTGTGTCTGCGTTTAGAGACATGTGTTTCTTGTGCTTTCTCTTGGGCTCTCTTTATTCTGTTCGTTTTGTTCTAGTCCAGTTTGTTTGTTTTGTTGTGTCTTATTTCATTTTATTTTATAATTTTTCTTTAGATACCTGTTTTCCAATAAGGGGAGGGTGGTGGAAAGGATCTGAGAGGATCTGGGAAAGAGAAACTGTAATCAGAATATAATGTGTGGGGAAAAAATTCATTTTCAATAGGCAAACAAACAAACTATGAGATGTCTGAAGTCAAGAGAAGCTGCACCAGACTTGCTCTGTATGTGAAAGGTGACCCTTATAAATTTTAGAGTTCCTGGTCTCTGAATGGGTTACCACTTACCGAAACAGGGTTATTTAGTCCTGAGTGTTTATGCGTGCATTTGTGCATACTTTTCAGTTAAAATATTTTTCTTGTAATTCCTCGTTCATTTAATTTGCACTGAGACATCTACATTCTGTGTCTGGTGATTGCTGGGTGCTGAGCCTCCCTTCTCAGTGTGTTTTTCTCAGAAAGTCAGTGAGGGCTTCTAGCAAGCTTGTGAGGAACAAGGAAAAAGTAGGTACACACTGGGAACAGTCGATGGAGATCTCAGACTACTCTCTCCTTTATACGGGCTAGTAAAAGATGTCTTGGTCTCTTCCAGGAAGCTCAAGAAAGGTAAGTGCCAACCTCAGCTCTCCGTGATAACACTGAGTCTGTACTTTCATGTCCACTTTTCTTGAGTTCGATTCGCCTGCTGCAGGTTATTAGCAGGGTCTCCACACGAGGAACAGAACAAGTTCCCTTCAAACCCAAAACCCTTCTTCCTATGCATACCAAGATCCTTTGGGCTACAAGGTGACAGTCCATGTGGGAAAGATCATGGACACATCAGGAAAATGGTGAGGCCATAAAGGAGTATGGAGCACAATGCTACCCACTGACACTCTGGAGCAAAAGATATTTCGAGCATCTTCAAAGTCCTTCTGGAGGGCAGAATGCTTTGAGGCCAAACCAGTTCTTGCTGGGAGATTTTTTGTTGTTCTTGTCAGTTTGTTTTGTTTTTCCTGCTTGCTTCCCTTGGGAATCATGGGACTCCCTAGCAGATGAAAAGAGTTTGTGAACACTTGTTGAGTCTAGATGCCCATGGGATAGTGTACAAGAGATGTGACAAATTAAAATAATGCTTGTAAAATGGAGGGATTTTGTTGCCATGTGGGCTGACGTTCTCATCCCTTGTCATCTGGATCTGTAATAAATAAAGTATCTGAAACCAAGCTAAGGTTTTGTTTCATATTTGATTTTTGAAGATTAACATTTCAACATTAAGTTTTATGGGACACAATAGGCTTTCAAAAGAACTGTCAGTCGCCAAACACTAATTTTATTTGTCATTAATATTTTTTGACTGTTTAATGATCTTATATTCATAGTTTTTTAAAAATTCTTGCATCAAAATAGAAACATAAATATCAGTTTTTGTTCTCTAATTAAAGGACTGAGATAGTTATCCGGAGACATTTGAAAGACAACACAACCAGCTAGCAGATGGAGTCATACACACTTTAAATAGCATTATAATACTTGTTAAGTATTTCATAAAGAGAAATGACAATGTGAACTGGAAAAAAGTTAAAGCATTAAGAGATAATTCCATAATTTCAGAGCTGTAAGAAGGAAGAGAATTCTGAGTACATGAAGGCTTTGCATCCTGCTGCTGCATTGAGATGCTCAGAGAGCACTTGGATTGCATTGGTGTGTGTGTGTGTGTGTGTGTGTGTGTGTGTGTGTGTGTGTGTGTGTGTTGGTTTGAATATGAGTGGCACTATTAGGATTTGAGGACTTATGGGAGTAGGTGTGGCTCTGTTGGAGGAAGTGGGTCACTTGGGGGTGGGCTTTGAAACCCTTTTCCTAGTCACATGCAAGCCAGTCTACTCCTGTCTGCCTTTGAATCAAGATATAGAACTTACGGCTCCTCCTTCAGCCCCATGTCTGCCTGGATGCTGTCATGTTTCCGCCTTAATAACAGACTGGACCTCTGAACCTGTAAGCCAAACTCAATTAAATGTCATCCCTCATAAGAGTTGCCTTGGTCATGGTGTCTTCACAGCAATGGAAACCTAAACTAAGACTCTGTATCTATATCTCTGCATATCATCTATATCTACTTGTTTTTTCTTGTTTACCTATTTGGGAGCGATCTATTCTAACATTCACTAAATGTTATTGTCTAAATTCAACTGCCTAGGATAGTATCATTTTTACATTTGGTCCTCAATAATAGATGAAAATGGCTGGAAAATGATATTTTTTTTCACTTCCCTCCTACAGGAGAACCATTGTAGTCTTTATCCTGTGGAGTGTCGACATTAATCTCAAAAGTACAAAAACAAAGCAATATTGTTCCACTGTGACCAATGCTCTGTTAAGTGTCTATTGGTGGAGTAAGCGGAGTCTATGCTCTCAAGATTGGTGATCTATATCACATCCCCCTCAAATCCTTGGGTACCATCGAGGAAGGTGGAGCAGATGGTTGTAAGAACCAGAAGCAATAGATTACTACAAAAAAAAACCTGCTTTCTGAGTAGCAAAAGGCAGTTGCATATTTCAATTTATAGCAGTTGTAACAACATCTACGAAAACCAGGAAAATATCAGAAAATATCAGGCCAGGAGATCACAAAGTTCAAGCCATGGCTGAGGAGCTATTAGTAGTTATTGGCTACTGGGGGAGTGAGTTAGATTTCTTTAAGAGTATCTACATGTTCAAGAATATATGGACAGCACAAAGTATACTTCATGGGTTAGAAAAATGAGAACACAAAATTAGGTGCCTATGGAAGGGGGTTGGGTCTTAGAAGATTTAGAAGGGAGTAAATATAACCAAAACACAGACATTGGAATTCTCAAGACATTTATCAAAATATTTTAAAATGAGTCTCAGAGCAAAAAGAAGAACAGCTCTAAGAGTAGCTGATTTTTGTATATTCTTCCCTTTATATTTATTCTTGTGAAAACTTATGCTACAGGAAATGTGAGTTTTGAGTCTGTGAGGTCTGCAGCCATGCATTCCTTTCTGAAAATGTTATTTGTCTGGCCTATCCGGTTGTTTAAATGAGCCTAACTCTGCTCTGGAGGACGTCTGGAACAGATGTTCATGCCTCTGTTGAACTTGAAGTAGCCAGCCACTTCCGTCTGTCTCTTTGAGCTGATGAGTAGTTTGCACCAGTTGTAAGTCCATGGGTGGATTTCACAGTTAAGGTATGGGGAATGCCCAATGTTTACTTTTCAATACCTAAGATGCAGTTACACGAGCAAACCACTGTCAGGAACTTGGCAGCTGACACAACTCAAGACTGTATTTTTAAGCATTTGGAGGAAATAGAAGAAGAATTAAACAAATGAAAAGCTTTGTCTTAAGCCATAACTGAGCTCCCAGAGGACACCAAAACAATATCTGGTCCCGGTTAAAACTGAACACAGGGACTTGGGCTGATGCTGTTTGGAAGACAAGAATTATTATTGGCCATGGGAAAAAGCCTGGATTTCTCCTGGCCTACCTCCCTCTGCTGCACCGTGGTTGTCTGTCTCTCCCTGAGTTGGGGGAGGCACAACCCAGCTGCCCTTCCCACCTTACTTTCTGTACTTCCTCTTCGAGCTCAAAATAAGGCTTGAGCACAGGTGTCTGGACTTCCAAGTTTGGGGATGTCTCACCGAGATGGAAAAGCTACTTAATCACACACCTTTAAGGCACCAGAGTTCGGAGATGCCTTTATGGTTATTAGCACATGATTCTCATGAGATCAAACATTAGAATATAATCAATAGGCAAACATATATCCATTATATCTGCAGCGGTTTGAAGTCTGTTCTGTGAGGCCAGACTATGTGAATGATTAAGTATGATAATTATGCCTCGAAACCATTCTATGTTCCTTAGTTAGAAATTTTAGTATTTTCTTAGCGAATGATGAGGCTTACAGGAACCCAGTAAAATAAGAAATTGCCCGTGAGTTAGAGTTTTACAGGACGTAGCTGTCTTCGTTTGAAAATCATGAGCACCGTGTACCTATAAATCTGCTTAGCCAAGCACATATCTGTGCTTATTTAAGTAAAAAGTCACAGGAATCATTTCCTTCATGGCAACTGCATTAAACTCGGCAGGGAAAGTGTCGGTTCCCACAATCCTCAACTCAAAGGATCTGCTACCCGCTTCCCTCACCTGGCCATTTCAGCTTTGTTCTTCAGTGTGCATAGTGGATCAATTTTACAAAGCTTAACCCTAAGAGAGAAAATAATACTAATAAATACTAATACTAATACTAAATAATACTAATAATAACAGTAACAATAACCTTCCTTCTTCCCCTTTCCTGTGTGGCTAAATGGGAAAATCTTCCAGCCCTGATGAGCAACCCATCAGCTAGACATGACAAGCCACAAAAAGACCACAGAAAAGATTAGAAACATCTACACTGTTAGTTACAGGGATATTATCCATAGAGCATGTAATCCAATCCAAACCTTCCCACAACAGTTACACACTGCGCCAGAATTTTTAGGATATTTTTTTATTTTCAACCTGTGATCCCATGTAATGCATCGTCTTGGCATTTCTTATCACTACCAACCATGCATTTCTCATTTTAAAAAAATGTTTGTTGCAAATTCCAATACTGCACATCCTTTCTGCCTTAGACCAAACGCCTATCACAGATCCTCATCATTTTAATTAACTTGGGCCAATCCAGGGCAAATGTTTGATTTTCACTCTAAAGATGCATGTAAATCATGAATCCACTGCTATTCAGGTTGAACATTTCCTGTGGCCCTCTTTCAGCGAGTAGAAAGAGGCAGCCGATGAGATTTGGGACTGCACATCATTCGAGAAGGGTCCTGCTGATTCCAAAATAGACAGAGACGCCCATGTCCACCCAGTGGGTAAACTTCAGGCATCTGCAATTTTATAAGAGCCTTAGTCTAAAGAAACAAAAGGCGAGGCCCAGAGCAGCCCGCTCTTCACATTATCCCAGCGTCGAGTGAACAAAGTAACTGGCCACAGATGTCCGAACTCGAGCCCGAGGAAACCATGCGTGGCCCTGGCAACGAGGAGCTCCGAGCCCCTTTGCTCCTTCAGTGTTCTCTTTCTGCATGGCCTTGAGCAAGGAAACTGTTCCTCTCGCTGGCCTATAAAATGGAGGGAATGGTGAGGCCCCGTGTCTGGTACACATTTCTCACATCTTGTCTGGCCAATTAGAGATTTCAAAGAGGAAGCTCTACAGCGGCAGTGTTCGTTCTCATGAACCAAGAGTTTTGGAAAACACTGATAACTGGAAGCCATCAAAGAGAACTCTGTACTAAATACGAAACAAGCTCCCTCCGATCCTCTTTGTGTATTTTTGCTGTACTTAGTGATGTACAGCCATTTTCAAAACACGTTGTTTGAAACATACCTCTGCAAAGCAATATGGCTACTAAGAGGGTTTTTGGGTACCACTGATAAAGACTAAAGAAAAAAATGGATTTGTGTGAACTATGCTTGAGAGGAAGGTTATTACATGGAAAGGAAAGGAGGGCGCAAGCAGAGAGTCCAAATATGTACCAGCTAAGGGAGCCTAGGAGCCCTCCCTGATCTTGTCTTTGGAGTAACAGGGTGTATACCTTGGGGTATCATGGTGTGCTTTATCTTTCTGATACCCTCCTTAGTCCCAGCAGGTTAGGGAACACAGCTGATGGCTTAAACTTTGCCTGTAAGCTAAGAGTGGCAAAGATCACACACAGAGCAGATACTGGCCCCTCCTTCCTTTTCAGTGCAATACAGCGTGACACGGGTTTTCATGAGAAAGTTATAGCTGATGTTTAGGGAATTAACCTTGTTTCAAACAAACAAGAACTCTCCTGAGATGACACCACACCAGAGGCTCTGGCATAGAGTTCATACTCTCCAGAACCTACCAGGTCATCTGCTAGATAAAGAAGAGGCACATTGTCTTTTAAGACCCATTAGCTTATAGTGGTAGATGGAGAGAGCTTTCTGGTGTTTGTTGAGTGTGTGTGTGTGTGTGTGTGTGTGTGCGCGCACAAGTGCCTGAGTATGTGGGAAGGTTCAGTGTCTATTTAAAGAACTACCTGCTGAGTTGCAAGCTACACAGAAAGATAAAAGTCAACAAGAAATAAAAAATAATAATAATTGAGTGTTTATGTAAGGCCTGGGCACCCACCCTGCTGAGCCTTGAAAAGAATTTCCGTGCATGTTTTTCCAAAAGCAGTTTGTAGGGTTGCTGTGCCATCCCTAAGACACCAAATATTATTAAGACAAATTCTAGATGCTAATCTCTTGTAATTATTTTATACCAAGCAATTAAGCACCATTTTCTTCTTATTTAGAGCAAAACTACTATATGCTCATCTAAAGTTCCCTAAGAGATGTAAGAAAGAACAGCAAGAAAATCCCAATGGGCCCCAGAACTGCTTCTTCATCCAAGCATCCTCCGATATTCCCACTGAAGTAAAATGTCTCTTTTATCTCAGAAAATCAGAACAAGTGAATGAGCAAAACAGATAAATAGATGAGGGCTGGATTACCCAACAAGAGATGTTAGAAAGCAAGCTAGACTCCTTGGGGTTCCGAATGTAGCGAAAGTGCTATAAAGTTTACTGCCAGGTTTAGTTTCCTTAAAGCATCAAAGTTGTTTCAGCAGAGGCAGGTGCAGCTAAGTGGGTCACATCAGCTTGGCTCCAGCAGTTACAGGGAGAGGAGCAACAGCGTGTGCCTGCATGCTTGACTAGAAATCACACCTAGAATTGGGTTCCGTTTGGGACCTCCATTGTAAGATTAGCTAGTTATCCTCCAAAGTCAGAAGCTACCATGATGAGCGATTCTGGGAGTATTTCAAAAGAATCAAGATCAGTGGTTTCACTGGGATTACAAGGCTGAAAAAAAGGAGAAATAAGAGGGAGTACAAAAGGCAAACATTTCTTTATACTGTATGTATGTCTTGTGTTTTCTTATGTATTCTCTGAGTTCTCTGTCTGGATAGGTTCTTCTGTGTAAAACTCTGTTTCTCCAGATCCAACTCAACATCACTCACCCAGACAACTTTTGGCGAGTTTTCTCCCCCTTCCTCTGCCTGGTCATGAGCACAGCCCTCTGCATTCACTTCTTCTGCACACCCTTTTCCACAAAGCACCTTTAATTTTGTATGGTCTAGTTTTGTACTCTGGTATCTTTTTCTCTTCCAGTAAGCTATTAGAATTAAGTAGGTCCTATACTTCATTTATTTTGTGCCCACCTTGTTTGAAAGTGTGCTCTACACTAAGCATGGCATCGAAGACTAGGAACACAAAGCAGAGGAGACTTAAGATAAAGATGGCTCAGTTTGTGTTTTCCTTTTAATTCTGTATTAGAAATCTCAGCCAATGCAGCATAGGAAGAAAAAAAAATGATAAGAACCAATTTTCTGGAGAAGTTAAATTCTAGTTACTCTAGAAGTTAATAAATAGACATATATTAATTTATGTAGAAAAGTCATTGAGAATCAACAAGTTTAGGGCCCGTAAGCACATGACCCATACCACCTGTATGGTATAAAACAATTATAAGAGATCAGAATCCACAATATGACTCTCAATAATACCTGGTGTCTTAGGGCCGTATATCAACCCTACAAACTGTTTCTTCTTTTCGAGGGGTGCCTTTAAATTATTTTCAAAGCTCATAAGGGTGAGTGCCCAGGTCCTATCTAGACACATTATCTGTTTATATTATTATCTTTAGAATCAAAAGACATGCGAATGATGAAAGATAAAATTAACTTATCACTTGACCCATATTAATAAAAACATGCTTGGGACTTTAAAGTTATAAAGGCAATTCACTACACAAAGAATCATCTTTCCAAGAAATAGTCTGGGGAACACCAGATACCACAGATACCACATGCAACGAAAGAGTCAACTTTAATTAGTACTCTATATAATACACATATATTATGCCAGAAATGGATCTCTGAGCAGAAACTTAACACCTAGACCTCAAATTGAAAATCTTCTAAATAGAAAAAAAAAGAAGAAAGCCTTTGCTATGCTACTTTGGAACATGTAAATGTTTCTTAAATGTGTCACCCATAAAGGGAATATTTTGAACAACATCAGAATTTAAAATATCTGTCCTCTCACCCTTAATGCTAACGGCATGGAAAAGGGGCCCAGACAAGTGGAAAACAGTGATAATCTGTATAACCTGTATCTAGAGATTATGAACAACCAGCAAAAGCTAATAGTCAAAAACCAGCACACACTTGTTTTCAGTGGAGAAGAGATCTGGGCAGGTTCTTTTCTACAAAGGGTGGGTGTATAGGGGGAAATAAACAATGGAGGTTACTTTTTTAAGTAGGGTAAGCCACAACTCAAAATCACTACGTACTAGAAGTAAAAAGACTTTCCCAATGTTGAGAAGAATGGGGAGGTAAATATTAGCGCCACTTGGAAAACAGAGTGGCAGGTTGGCAGGTTTTTGTTTTGTTTGATTTTTCAAAGCCATACATCTCCCGTCTGACCGAATTACTCTGGTGTCAGGTCACTAGTCAAAGTTATGCAAAAGCTATGTCCATCTAAGAGTTGAACACAAATTCTGGGAGGACTTCCCGAATAACAGTCCAAGCCTTGAAGCCATCCAGGTGCCCATATAAATAATGCTTGCTCTGTGCATGGATACGATACAGGAGGGGAGAGGCTGTTGGTACATCCTTACCGTAGGTATGTAGGTATGACTCCAAAGAATTACAGCTGGAAAGAAGACCACAACAGGCTCAAAGATACTTTTAAGGGTGACAGAGATGTTCTTTACCCAACTTCAGTGATGATGAGTTCACATCTGTTTGGAAAACTTCTTGTATACGCTACATATACAGTTTGTTATTTTCATCATTTATACATAAGCAACAGCACAAGAGTGGTCAGTCCTTCCTTCCTGTTCATCTTCTAGGTTTCCAGAGGAAAGAACCAGGCCATGACCGTAAACAATCCCCTTAAATTCACTGAGCCTGTATATTTCTCACTTGAGGAGCAGAAATAATAACAGCTTTTATTCCATAGAAATGGTATGGATAATAAATAATTGGACAAAATATCACCAAATGAATTATACTGACTGGGGTACTAAGAAAAAGGCCCAGTCAGCTAATGTCAAAGCAACAATCCGAGTAGCTTTGATAAATAAGAGACTTTCTTTTCTTTCCTTTTGTTTTTTTCTCTCTTGTCCCTCCTTCTCTCCTTCTCTCCGACCCTTCCTGCCTTCCTTCTCCAACAGTGGAAATGAAACCCAGCGCCTTGTAGAAGCTACACGGGGCTATACCGGAAAGCTGCATTTCTAGCCCTGAAATGTCACTCTGAAATTTAAGACATTGATTTGAAAACGTTGGTCAGAGCACTGCTGATAGAGAGGATAATGGAAGCCAAGGAAGCATTAGGCAACTGAGGACCTGAACTTCTTTCTCTTACCCCTCAACCACTGATCTGTATTTTAATGGGTATTACCAGCCCCTCTCCCGGGTCATCATATATATTTATATCTCACTCTACACAGAGAGTTCCTCAAAACCTCCATACGTCTCCTAGACTCAGTGGCAAAATTAAAAGGAAGATTAAAAAGTTTGATTACTTTGCCTATAAGTATTTTGAATTGTACAATAATCCTAACGGAAGATCAACTCACCCTGCCCCCTACTCATGTGTGTGTGTACATAGTATATATTGCTGCTGCAAGGTACATGGAACTGAAACAGTGTCAGTGTGTTGGGGGAAAGGGGACTACTCAGTCTATTGCTTAGAACTTATGTTTTTTGGGGGGTGGATAGTAGCTTTTCTGTTTTGTTGTTGTTTTGTTTTATGAGGTTGAGAAAGAAAAAAGGTGATAGGAGGTACTGAAGAATAGAAAAGTTACTGGGGGGAGGAATATAAAAGCAGGCCTTCTTCAATGAGTTTCAGGAAATTTTTATGCCATGCCATGGCAGGGACTAGCAGAGGGACCACTGAGAAGATCCACTTACCCCATCCACAGTGGCAGACCAGTGTATCAAGTCTGAGAAAAGGATGTTGGGATGTTAGTCTGTCTCAAACTCACTGCATTTGGTAAACTGTGTATTCACCTGGCCTTGGTCCTGTTCTTCATAACGTCATAAATGTCATAACGCTTCACTGCTACATGTTGTCAACGCTGCAGACTCCCGTGTATCCTCCAGACACATATTCTCTCCAGTCAGCCTTGTCTGAGAAGACAATGTCCCAAAGTGCTACACTATAGCTCTTTCCCTGACTCTAATGAAGCCAGAGTGGGTTAACTCAAGGAGAAACCACTTAAATCTGCTTCCTCCTGGGCTCTCTCTGTTGCTACACTTTCTATTGAGCATCCACAGATGCTGTGCTCCATACAAGTCCCATTCTCATGACAATTAACGTACTGTTGTGTGTGTGTGCATGCGTGTGTGTGCATGTGTGTGTGTATGTGTGTGAGTGTACTAATACTATGGCTCTAAGTATGAAATTTCTGACTCCATAACACCACAATAGCAACGAAAAGCTCTAATGCAGTAGGCTACATGATAAACACATTGACAAATAGTGACTTTCACAAACCCCCACCAACTACAGCTGTGTTAAACTGATGATGACCCTAGAAATCTGGGATTTTGTTATCATATAGGATACAGCCCAATATCAACACTGCGAAGGAAAAACATGTGTGAGAGAGGCGGTGGAGCCTCTGCCAAGCATGGGGATAAAGGCTAAATAAGCAGCTGGTGATTTAAGATGGAGATGCAGGAAGCATGGGGTCAGTGACTCCTGACTCTCTTCTTGCAGTGAGAGAAAAGTGACAGAAGCGTTCTCGTGACACTGAAAGCTACTCCATCTACACAGTAAATCAATGAGCAGTGTATTTCTTGATCCTGTGACTCTGAAGCTCTAACTGGGGACACTGTGTGTATTTTCTGAGTTATTTTATAATCTGGTTAAGCTCAACTCTGTTCAGATCAGGTCCCCAGTGTAGATCAGACTATGTCACAAGAAAGACATGGGGACTGAAAATGCTCCCTCCCAGAACCAAAGACCACCACCACCACCACCACCACCAACAACAACAACAACAATAACAAAACCCCTTCAATACCAAGCAGGAGAAGCACCATTTTGAGGTTTTGGTGAGTGTTATATAAGAGACTTCTAAAGCACTGAAGACCATTGCTATTGCCCTTGGGTGACCCCAGAGGTGTAATGTAAATCTCTATTGCTAAGATACCATGCACTTCAGATACAGGGTCCAGAGGCCTTTGAGCTGGAACCTACCTAAAAGCCTCCTCCAGGAGAGACAGATAAGACATCATACACACTTCCTCAGAAGGGAAGCAAGCAGCAGTCCTACTCAGCTCTCGTGCCTATGAACCGTAACAGGGACCAGCATGGCACAATAACCCTAAAGATGCAATAGTGGTCCATATACCTAATAATAACCAGCAGTTCTCTCATTGGACTGAAGGCTCATTCAATAAGAGGGAAATCATGCCTGGTACTGGAAGTCCAGTCAACTGCCCAGGTCTACCGAAGTCATGGGAAAGAACCTCCATCACCACTTCAATCCAGAACTACATTCTAAACATACTCATAGTCAGATAAGTGTAGTCCTCACCAAAGAAACGTCTCTTTCAGCAGATGCAGATGGAGGTGACTTGTGGAGCCCAGTCCCAACTGATTAGAGCTTCTAAACAATCCCCACACCTAAGGCTCAGGGATTATTTTAGAAGAGGAGCAGAATGACTTCAAGAGGCAAGGAAACAAAGTTTTCCGGGAGACTGTGCCTCTTAAAAATGTCAGCAGTGATAACTATGGAGCCTCACCAACACGACTGTTTCAAAGTGAGCTGAAGAAGAACAACAAAAGACATGTTAACACGAACAGGGGAAGGCCCAGAACCCTAACCTTGCATGAAGAACTACAGACTAATGGATAATGCTGAATGAGCAAAACAGTCATTCTCCGGGAAGAACAGACATACCAATTGGTTATCCAGTACCAAAAGGTCAGCTTTGAAAACATACATACAAATAACATTATATAGAAAAAGCAGGTTGTATTTAGGAATATACATACATATATCTGTGTGTGTGTATGTATTATATGTTTATAAGTATACATTCAGTATATAACAACAATTAATTAAAAAAAAAACTATGAGTTTTAAAGAGAGAAAAGACAGGTGTGTGAGAGGGTTTGGTGAGAGGAAAGGGAAGAAAAAATGGTATAATTATATTAAAATTTCAAAAATGGAAAGACAAGAGATTAACAGCAATGACAAAAACTTCCACTCATTTGTTGATAGACATCTAGACTGGTTCAGTTTCTGGGTGATTGTAAATCGTGTCATAATAAATGTGGATATACAATTAAAAACAAAAATCAACAATACAATAAAAACAAATGGATGGTCTAGCTGTTATTGTCTAAAACAGCCAGTAAATCCTCAGAAGCAAATGGTGGACAGACCTACCTATAAAACGACTGCATTAGGGAAACTGAGTTAAAGGAACAAGATGTTCTGGAACCACAGAAAAAGGGAATGTCTGGGATGGGCCTTGAGCATCAAATAGAATTTAACCAGGTAGAGCTGGAGATAAGGTTGTTGGGCAAGGTTAAGAAAGTATGTCTGAGGGTGATGTCATGGTCTGAAAAAGGCAGTGGTCATGAAATTCCATGATGTGCTTGAGAGATACTAACTAGTCTGGTATGGCTTATGGAATATATTGGGAAGCAAGCTACAATCAATCCTAGGTTCTCATGGGCCTGTGAGGTGCCCAAAAATGTCATACTAATGAGCTTAACTTTCTTCTTGATTGAGAAATGTATCCATTAAACGGGATACGTTTATGGAAAGCATGCTGTAAAAACCATGCATAGTGGTTAGAGTGGTTAATCTGAGAAATGAATTATCATCTCTCATAGAATTTATATTCTAGGAAGGGAGGTAAGCAATGGTAGGTAAGTAAGGTGAAAGATAATTTGAAAGAGACATACTTTCTTGGAAGTAAAGGAACAGAGAGTTATTAAAGAGATAAGGATGGAGCAGTCAAAAGTGACCTTCATAAGGACATGACACTTTTTCTGAGATGTGACTTCTAGATATTAGTTATGCAAGAAAACAAGGATGACAGTACCATTTAAACAAGAAAACAAAGAAACACAACTTTAGATGAAGGAATGAGTGTGGTAATTCATAGAAACAAAAATCTTCAGGGTCCACGTTACAGAAAGGGAAACAATATTGGTATAAGTTATGTGCACCACTGGGTATGGCAGAACACAGTATTCTTGGCTTATGGAATTAAGTCTGAGTGCTGTGTATGAGAGGAATAAGAAAAGCAAAGAGAATCCCAGGGGTTTTAAATTGAGCAAATGGGTGTGTCACTTGTGCAACTGGCAAGAAAAGGGACTCAGTCATAGGGTACACTGAGGCTATGTTTTTCAGATAGGTTACCAAATTTGAGTTGTTTATTGAGCACCTGGGTGGCAATTTCATAAGAGTGGCTGTCAGAGAGCTGTTATTCTGACAACAGGACAAATTTAAAAGTTATAAATGTAATTATCTCAGAGGAAGAAAGAGTAGAAAAGTAAGTTTTCCTTTGTAAAAAGAAAAAATGTTTTTTTCTCTCTTTTTGGCTGGAGGATTATTAATAGCATTAAATATTCTACAAATGTTGACATCTTTATAAAAAAATGTATTGCTTATCCCCCAGACCAATGTCTCAAGCTTCAAAATACCATTATTTTGATAAGAAAAACACTAATGAATGGGTTGAAATGACAATCAGGAGTTAGGAAGACTGGCTGCTCTTCCATAGGACCTGGGTTCAATTCCCAGCACCCACATAGTGGCTTAGTAACTTTAGTTCCAGAGGATCCAATGCTGCCTTGTGGCCTCTGTGGGTACCAGGTGAGCACATACTGGACAGACATATTCAGGGACTAATGCATACATGTAAATTTTTTTTTAAATCTTCAAAATTTTAACAATAATGATGAAAATATTGACTATTTTGTAAATATCCAAAATGGTGTGCTTTCCAATGCCTGTCTTTACTTCTGGGGATTTTCTTACTTTAGTGAGATGAAGGAATATCTGTTATCCCAGTGGGGTCTTGTTATAGACTTGGAACATCGTAAAAATTTAAAAGCCAAATGGTGCTACCTATATTCTTGCTTAAAATTTAAAAACACTGTTTTGACAAAGGAGTAGAACAATCCATGGTCTATTAATGGCTCAAAAGGAAAGACTTTCTCTTTGAACTGAAGGCAAAATCAGATCAAAAGTACTTCTGAGATGATGGGCACAATGATGAATTCTAATCCAGATACTATTACTGATGCCAAGAAGTGCTTGCTGTAAGCAGCAGAGAATATCATTATCTAGCATCAATGAGAGGAGAAGACTTTGATCCAGCGAAGGCTCCTTTCCTAGTGTAGAGAATGCCAAGGTGGGAGAGGGTGGTTGGGAGAGGGAGCACCTTCATGGAGGCAATGAGAGAGGAAGGGGGGATGGGATTGGAGGAAAGGGGTAACACCTGAAAAATAAATACAGAGAATATACAGTAAAAATAATCTAGAGAAGAAGAAGAAGAAGAAGAAGAAGAAGAAGAAGAAGAAGAAGAAGAAGAAGAAGAAGAAGAAGAAGAAGAAGAAGAAGAAGTGTTTGCTGACAGAAACCTGATATAGATGTCTCCTGAGAGGCTTGGCCAGAGCCTTACCAATACAGATGAGGATGCTTGCAGCCAACCAAAGGACTGAGCATGGGAAAAGTTAAAGAAAGGACTGAAGGAGTTTAAGGGGTTTGAAACCTCATAGGAAGAACAACAATATCAACCAACCAGAGCTCCAGGGACTAAACCACCAGCCAAAGAGTACACATAGAGGGACCCATGGCTCCTACTGTATATGTACCAGAGGATGGCCTTGTTGAACATCAAAGGGAGGGGGGCCCTTGGTCCTGTGAAGGCTTGATGCCTTAGTGTAGGGAAATGCTGGGGTGGTGGGGTGGGAGTGGGTGAGTGGGTTGGTGGGGGAATAACCTCATGGAGGCAGGTGTATATTAGGGGTAGGGTTCATAGAGAAAACTGGGAAGGGGGCTAACATTTCAAATGTAGAGAAAAAAAATAACCTATAAAAATTAACTATTTAAAAAAAAAAGAAAATTTTATGCTCTGCTCTAAACTGTGTGTTTTCTTTGTGGGTTGTTCTGAATCAAGTGTTGAGGAAAATCTTGTTGATAATTTATGACATATTTTGAGCTTACTAGAATGAAGACTATTAAACATGCTAGGCCAAGCCTTATGATATTTGTAAAAATCCAAAATTAAAATTTTCTTCCTGTGGCCTCCGATTTTCTAATTATTGGTCCCACGAATTCATGTAGAGAAAAATGGTTGATAAGCATTGCCAACGTGCTCTCGGGGACGGATAATGCCGTGCACAGGCTCTGCAAAGCTGAGACTGTCGTAGCAACAGTCTGTCCATGCTCAATAACAATTATGCCAGCAATAATAAGTGTTTTCGTCGGGAATTTATTAGTTCTTCACTCTCCAGGTGAAATCTTCCAAAGGATTCTTTATTCAGCTGAGATGCTGTCGTGCAGGATGTGTGAACGAGGATGAAATAAGGCCCAGGAATGCGGTCAGGGAGACCGAGATGGAATAAGCAGACCAAAAAATATTGAAGCAGAATGTAACGCATGAACTGAGCTACATCTGGTGGGTGTGCATGCCGTGGCTCTGCGCTAGAAACCATTATAAACCATTTGAGGTGATCAAAAAAAAATTGCTGCCCAGGTGCAGCAGTTTATATTTTGAAAATGAAATAAATCCAGTGGATACCGTGGACGAAGAACTTGCAAAATCTTATTAGAAAAATAAATCTGTTTTGAGTTAGAGTAGTGAAAAAAAAAATCCTAACAAATTACAGTAGTAGAAGCATTGCAAAACTCAATACATTCATGTTTATTCAATAATCACACACATGTTCCATTAAGAAATGCAAGAAAAAAGTGCAATAAATATTGACTTTCTCAGCAAAATGTAGAAATAGATGTGCAAGGAATAATGAATCTTTTTCTTGGCAGTTTGAGGAAAACAAAAAGTTTGAGCCATTTGCACAGGTTGGAAAATAATGAAGCTGTCCTGTTGATTAGAAAAGGGACTATTTCAACTTAGTTTATAGAGATTTTTTTCATTGAGTTTTAGAAAACCTAGTTTGTGTTTGGTTCTTCCTTCAGCTTGGAAATCATGGGGTAAGAACAGGGCTCGGATCTCGTTTTGTTTTTAAGGTGTGTGTGTATTGGGGTTGGGGAGGAACATCTATGAATACTTTGCATGGTTAGACTGTAAGTAGAAACCCCGATCTTTTCTAAATATCTCATGCTATCTGGCAATATTTCTAACCAGGAGAAGTCACATTAAAAGTAACCTCAGAGGCACACTTGGATGGGAATGAAGTCGCGAAGAATAATTTGGGAAATTCTAATAGTCTGCTGATCAGAGTACAGTTTGTAACGATCTTAGAGGACATGGATCAAGACTCTTTAAGACAGTTGTTCTAAGCTTTCTGGATGCTGCAACCCTTTAATGCAGTCCTTCATAGTGTGGTAAGCCCCCACCATAAAATCATGTTGTTGCTACTTCATTGTTGTAATTTACTACTGTCATGAATCATAATGTTAATATCTATTTTTATGGTGGTCTTAACAGACCCCTGTAAAAGGGTTACTTGACACCCACCCCAGTAAGGTCATGACCCACAGGTTGAGAACCACTGCTTTAAGATGTTTATGGTCATAATTTCACTAGTTACCAGGAATCCTAAGAAATAAGCAGAGACGGATAACAGCTTTTATGCAATGGTATTTTTACTACATTGTTTATAATGGACACAACTGGAGTTCGATCCAAATTTGCCCTCAACATTATAAGATTGTACGATACTTTGTGGACTGTTTTGAGAACCATGGGCAAATGTAGCATTTACTTCTCAGGCTCTAACTGATAATGTCTTTACTCACTCGTGGAATGACCGTGTTTCTAAATGCAGGAGGGTTAAATGATGTTCTTCATTGTGTTGCATTCAGTTTGTTCATATGCAATTGTAGAGGGAAAAAAGTGGAAGGAAGAATGTAATAACATAAGCTGCTTAATTCTTCATGATATACCTGGCCATGGGTTTAAGGTTTCTGTAATTCTTTCCTGTGTTTTCAAACAGTATATGTCAGTGATTTCTTTCAGACTTAGAAAGAAAATGTCTAATGATTGTTCATAAGGTGGAAAAAGACAATCTAAAGGGAAGGTTCTACCACATTGGGAAAACTATTTTTTTCATCATCAGTAAAGGAAGTACATGAGGCTTCACTGAAGTCTCCACCTGGCCAGCAGTAGAATCTCTGAATGAAGGATCTGGGTCAATAGCTCAAAAATGATGCGTACCAATTGGATCTAAAAAGGCAACCATTAGTTCAACAGGAAGGAGCTAATCTCTGGAAGGAGCCAGTCTGCTGTGTAATTCCTGGTGGGACAACTGAATGGCTGCCTTAACCTCTAACCCCCTGCAGTGCCAAGCTTCCATGAGCCTCCCCTACTGATTTCTGAAGAGTTCCCAGAGTTACTATTAGCTTGGTGGGGCATAGCACAGTAAGAGAAATGGGCCCTGAGTTTCTCAGGGCCTCTAGCAAATATGGACACAATCACTTGCCATCATTATAAGATCATATAATGATGCTTGGGAAATTGCTTTGAGATCTACAAGGCAAGTGGGACATTCCATTACCAGTCTTTAATCAGTATTTCTATTCACTCACATAGGAACCTTGAAAGCCATTGATCCTGAACTTTATGTAGTCTTCAATAAGTAAGGCTGGGAGGTTTAGGTGCCAAGACCTTAGCAAATGATTGGAATAAACAACTTTAATAGCTTAGGGCTGGGAACCTAACACAAACTGATGTTTATATGAACAGAAAGAAAAGTTATTGAACATGTGGAATATGAACATGTGGAAGAAATGAGTCAGGATAAGTCCTGCTGATTTCATTATCATTTCCTAAGCCCTTTACTGGAACAGACATATGAGAGATGATTTCTGCCACTGTGTTCCAGGTCTGGGACTCTTAAGGCTCCTGCTTCTGCTTCCTGGTATTTGGGTTACAGGTGTGCGCTACCACACACAGTTTGAGAGAGTGAATTTGCCAAGGTTATCATAACATTTTCTTGGAATGAGCTCAGCCTAAGTTAACCTTTAAAGAATGTCTAGGGTTGGGAGTGAAAGAAAAACATGGGGGATGCCATGTGGGCATGTTGGTGTGCTGGGTATACAGCTTACTAAAGAAATAATGTCATTGCAGAGAAATGGGGCAAAAATCTCCAGGTACTATTGAACAGTTCTAGTAATATCTACCAGTGTAGGCAACTATGTCAACTTCACCACTCCATGACATACCAAGCTTTAATTTAGCATTTCAGTTTTTAGTTGAAGAGGAGAAAGACACATCTCGGAGAGGTATGAATTGCAAACACATGGTTAGATAGTAGGTGTGAGCTTTTGCAATAAAGCTGTCCCCTCACATTCACAACAAGCTTCTGTCTCTTTGTCTCTCTGTCTCTGTCTCTCTCTCTCTTCTCCCTCTCCCCCCCCCCCATCTCAAATACTCCAGCATGCTTCTGTGTAAGAAACTTATATGTGAGGTTTTTAGAAAGATGTGCTTTACTAGGTTGCCTTTTGTGGGTTGGCTCCCAGGGGTGAACTGTGTGGTCCTGGATGATGACTTGGCTTTCTTAAGTCAGACTCTCTCCCTCCTTCCCCCTCTCAGGTTGTCTCCTAAGTGCACCTTGAGAATTAGAGCAGAGTTTATTTCTGAAGGCTTCATGAGTTACATTGCTTTAGGAGGACGCTGAAGGAAGCCAGAAAAGTACATTTGAGAACAAGTGAGAGGTGGCATGGAGGGAAGTTTAGAACATCTGTAAAAGGGGACAGCCATGTTCACTCAATAGCCTTTCCTCTGTTTTGAATGAGGGACGCTCACTCTCTGCTCAAATACCAAGTGACAAATAACTATGGAATAGATGTCCTTTAGTAAGAGAAGGTAACATGCCATTATACTTTGTCATCAGGAAGGGTTACCAACCTGGGTACCCTGGGTCAGATGTAGCCTGTTGTGTTCTTCTTAAATGAAGTTTCCTGGGACTTGTGCAAGTTGTCCCTGGCTCTCTCAGATTTAGTTGCAAAGTCAGCATCTCAGAGCGGAGTAACAGCGCAGAGTTTCTTTCAGAGTCAACCATTTGCTATCTGGCACTACGTGGAAGCAGTTAGGCTCTTCTAGTTTGGGTGTCACGCAATGCTCTGGAGTGTAAATGTATCATATTTGGAAAAATTAGCTTTTTATTTAAATTTTCTCTTTCCTTAAAAGAGGGACCCCTTTCTCCTAGATGTCCTATACACAGCTAATTCGTGTATATTCTCATTGTAATGAACATTGGGATGTTCATATAATTAGATTTGCTATGTTAAATGAATAAAATCAAACATTTCTATTGTAAGTCTGTGTGACTGTTGTTGTTGATAAACACGTTTTAGTCTTTCCTCTTATGGATCAGAAGTCTAGGAATATGGCCAGACAGCACTGGGAGTTGTTTTAATGACTTAATACTCCTTGTGTACTGTTGTTTCGGCTGCATTTTCCATGTCTATAAAGTGAGATTAACAGTGACCAGATCATTTCTGCTTGTTCCCTAGAAGTGTTGTGTAGAGGCCCATAGTAGAAGCACTCCATCATTTGATAACTTTCTCAAATTACAGGCAAGATACAATTTCTCATATTACAAAGACAAAAACATGTGGCTGTAAAAATGCTCTCCAGTCAACTCTTAATAAGAAGCTTGATAAGAATACATATAATTATTCACATATATTGAACCCTATATGTAGGGGAAATTTGCAAGATATTCCTTTTAGGGCAGATTGGCATCAGTGGTAATGTGGTAGATCAGTAGATGTCTGATGCTTGGCATCTGAGCTCTACCCTCATATACAAACCTTACTTTGACATCAGCTCTTCAGAGTGGGGATCCAACTAGTAGAGTTGGGCTACTAATATCTCACCAGGAGGCACCGCTGAGCAAAATAGGACTAAATGTCATGAACATCACTCTGTGGAAAGCTCTGACATCACACATAGCTCAGTTTTGTTACCTCTGAAAACGCCTACAATGTTACATAATTGTTAGAGGAGAAGATGTGGCTACAGTGTGTCTGTTAAAAGACAGATGCCAAACTACCATTTCCATGTGTAGCACTTAACCTTAATGTGTAGTGAGCCAATTGTAGGAAGAGGGATGGAGAACAGAAGGGATTATTGACTTGATTAAGTTGATTCCTAGATCTTAAAAGTAACAGGTAATTTCCTATGGTTCACCACCGTTACTTATGTCTCCCTTCAAACTGTAAATACTGTCGGGCAAGAGTAGATTGCTGTGTAGATTGCACATTATCACCTTTTCCTTTTGTCTTTATGTTGGATCAAAGTCCCTTCATAAGAAGAAGGTTATATTTGCTGATATAATCAACCTCAAGAAAATCAGAATCAACTTCCGGTCTTCATTTGGCTACTGTGTACCCATGATTATAGCTCATCAGTACTTGATGCCTAAACATGAACATAAGGATTCCATCAAACTCTCTCCATCTGGGCCTCCTTTGCTCTCTTGTCTTCTTTCAAATCATTAGGAGACCAGTCCATTTTTTGATGGTACTTCTCGAGACACAGAATTGCTTTAAAGACCTTAAGCACTGCCCCTACTACACTGCTTAAAATACAGTGTCAGTTGCATCATTCCCATCAAGGCTACAGAATACAGTATTGTATCTGCTCTTAGATAATGAGTCCATACTCTGTTTAGACAGTGCCTGGCACAGTAGGGAGACTGTAGATAATGATAATGTACTCTATGTTTCAAAAAGCTCAAGGAATTATTCATAATGCATTCACCATAAAGAAATGATAAATGCTCGAGGAGGGAGATGTGTTTATTGTGACTTAAATATTATACAATATATATGTGTGTGTCAAAACATCACATGATGTGCCATAAGTACGTATAATTTTATTGTTTGTATGGATCATTTAAAAGAAATTAAACAACCACAAAAGGAATCCTGAACTTGTCATTATAGTCACTTAAGACAATTTGTTTAAAAGAAAAACACAGTGAAGCTACATTTCCAGTGTCACTTTATATGAAAAAGAATCAAAGTATCAGATATAATGTTTATTATTTTCTCATACAAAAGGGAAAAAAACCACAATTTTTAAAATTGCATCTTTAATAATAAAAGGCACATGATCATTACTAGCAAAAGATGTATTTCTTTCATGGGATTTTGAATACCAGCATTTTGTCCTGTTACTTCTCTGTTAGATTCCTTTATTAATTATTAGGGCCTAATTAGGCCAAATTATAGTGTATTCCCTAATGAAATCTATAGATTCTCAACTCCCCCATCTTTTCACATCATTCTGAAGTTAATATTAGTGATGAAATTCAGCTCAGACTTTTTCTTCAGCCTGTGTTTAGAGGTGTTTCACTTCTCTCTCCTGAATCTCACATCTCTCTGTCTCTATCTCTGTCTCTGTCTCTCTTGCTTCTGCCTTTCCCTTCCTCCTGTTCTTCCTCATCCAGTTAAAAATTTATCTACTGAGAAGACTCCAGGGTTATATCAGAGGCATTTTTGGAGGTCAAGAGTAAAACCATATTGAAAACCGGTAGGGGAAGGGCAGATGTGAGAGACACTTCCATCTTCCTCCTTCTGCCTTAGGTCTTCAGACCACCCTGGGTTTGTCAGTTTCTTTAGTCCATTGCTATACGGGGCAGACCAGAGGGAGGTGTATGTCTCTCCAAACCTGAACCTACATGAAGGCCAGAGCTAGCTTCCCAGTAGAGTTCTAAAGCTGGGTCAGTGGGGTGGCATGGTCTTGTTCTCTGGAGACCACAGCATTCTATCCTTAAAGACAAAACTCTGTCATCTCTCATGCAAACTCTTTTTCCCACTCCTTTCTGTGGTTCTCCTTGTTGGTATGTTTGGCCCAGTATCAAAGCCTCCCTTGTGAATATGGTCATGGTGTGACTATGTTCCTTATGCTCACAGAGATAAACTCAGCTTTGGACTTCCACTCGAGTGCTAAGCTTGCCCTCTCCACGAATGCAGGATCGGGGTCAGGGGCTTCTTTTACTTCATTGTGACATCAGCTCTCCCTTGCCCTTTGATTCATCTGCCTTTCAATGCAGCTCAATAAAGAGTCTGCACTCCTTACAGATTCAAGCCAAGTCACTACTGAGCTTCTAAAGCCCCTGACCTCATCTTCTCTCTGCTATACCTCCTGCAATGCATGCCATTTCTTTGTTGAACCATGACTTTTGTTCTGAGTCAGGGTCTCCCTATAGAGTATTGAGCCCTGGCTGGCTTTGGATATGTAAAAAGACTTATCTTAAGCTTACAGAAAACTTTCTGTATCTTCCTCCCATATCTTCCTCCCAGGTGCTGAGATTGGAGGCATGCACCATCATCCCTGGCACTTAGAGCATGGTTCTTAATACTCAATATCCCTTCCACATTAGAGTACAAAGTCAGAACTATACCTCCATTTCTTGGTGATGCTAGACAAATCCTCGGCTGTCAACACACATTCCTTATATAAACTCATTTGTGAACTACTTCTCTTGCTATCAGTCAGATGTGTTTTACTTAAATATTTATTCACTGATGGCTCTGCAGCTCACATTGGCATGACAGCATCAAATTTCAGAAACAGTCCTGTTCCTCAAATTTTTTTCCCTAGTTTCAAATTTTTAGTGATTCTATTTTACTATTTAAGTAGCTAAACTACTTAAAAACGCTTCTGGTAGGTGAGGCTGAAGCGGCCTGGCACAGCACCTTGAAAGGGGTTAGACTCCTTGGCAGCCTGGATAGGTTTCTTTGTTTTATGTTTTTTTTAAGGAAAGCTTCTTGTTTATTCATTGGTCATCTAGAGAAACAAATACATCTCCGCATATATCCTGAAGATTAAGTCATGGCTTACATGAGTCCAGAGGCTGAGATGCTCCGAGGTCTGCCACCTGTAAAGTGGAGATCCAAGAAAGCTGCTGAAGCCCTCAGCCACAGTCCTACGGCCTGAGACCCAGAAAGAACACTACATTCAGTGGGAGGGAAGGAAAGGAGCCGCATTGTCTCAGCTAAAGCAAGGGAAGGATGGACTCTTTCTTCTTCAGCCTTTGCTTCTATTTAACCATCCAATCCTGAATCAGAGAAATGCCAAGTGACTAATTACTTGTGCGGATTACAATTTTAAAGTTCACATGAAAACTGAACATACTTACGAGCTACCATGTGATTTTTTTTTAAGCACACAGCTATGCATTATAATGTTCAAGTCAAAGTAAGTTTATCTTTGCTTTCAAACGTTGTTTTTCATCTCTTCATGGACAAAGCCATCAGAATCCCTCCTTGCATTGTGGATTCCTGAAATTCAGATTGCATTATCATTATCTGTTGCCACCCCACTATGCAATGGAACACAACAAATTTCCCTTATGAAAGGCCATTAACTCCCTAATGTGTTTCTCTGTACCTAATTTGCAATGGAGACAGAAAGAGCATTGGGTGCTGGGCTTCCTTGTGATCTGAGTGTCTCATAATGTGATATTACAGCAGTGGCTGAAAATCTGAGTTCGGATCCCAACACAGGCATATAGAGCACATTCGAGTGGCCCCAGAACTGAAGAGGTGAGGAAGAATAATCACTGGCAGTTAGCCACTAACATAGCTCTAGGTTCAGTGATAGACCTATTCTCAAGGAAGTAGGGTAGGGAGGTAGAGAGCAAGGTCACCTAGCAACCCAGCATCTTCTTCTAGATTCCATACACATACACGTTTGCACACCATGCTCTCTCTCTCTCTCTCTCTCTCTCTCTCTCTCTATCTATCTATCTGTCTCTCTCTCTCTCTCTCTCTCTCTCTCTCTCTCTCTCTCTCTCTCTCTCTCTCACACACACACACACACACACACACACACACACACACACTCATACCTCTTTTAAACAAACCTGCAGTCATCATGTATGACTGTGGGAGGGACATGCTCCATGAGGCAATAGTTAACAAAAATGAAGATTCAGAGTTGCATGGCCCATGGCCCATCTTAGTGCACCAGGAAAATTCTTTCCTAAATGGGTGTTAAACTGACACATGGAATTTCCTGAGCAAACATGAGATTTAGTTTACTCTCTCCCATCATGCCATTTGTACATTTATATCTTAATGTCAAACTACGCTTTTTGTGGGAATAAGCAAAAGCATTGTTTTCAATAATGCATCGCTCCTTCTGTGCATTCTTTCTTGTCTGGTAAAATGGCAGCTGTGAGCATGCATCCCAGCACATGCGCACTATTCATGGTCCTTATGACTTGAATATGAAATGACCTCCCCCCCCCCACACACACAGGCTCCCGTCTTGAATGTTTGGTTTCATAATAGCTAGTGGAACTATTTTGAGCCATCATGGAAACTGTAGGAAGTGGGATATAAGAAAAGGAAGTAGTTATCTGGGAGTAGGTTCTAGGAGTACATTACCCTTGTCCATTTCCTGTTTTGTTCTGTTTGCCACCTTAGTTTCCCAAGATGTGCCTGACTCCACCATAACACAATGAACCCTTGGCAGTAAAGAGAGAAAAAGTCTCTTCCACTGCTAAGTTATCCATTGGTTTAAGTGAAATCTTGGGCTGTGTGCTTAAGCAGTCCACTGCCAGACTGTGATAGATAGTTCAGGGATGTCGTGGAATATATAAAACTCTGGTTTTCATGAAAATAATGTTTGCCTCTGGTTCAGGCCATCACAAGCCACACTGCATGGAGTAGATGGGCAGATCTGCACCAAGTTTCCCAGGTTCTTTACTATGCCAAACTGATTTATCAAAACCATGAACCAAAATAAACTCCTCCTTACTCAAATGGCTCCTGTCAGGCATTCAGCCACAGTGGCAAGAAGTATTAGTACATACTATTTATACTATTATAGTTCCAGCCTTTCTTCTTGTTGTTCATTCTCACTCACTCGCTCTTGGCTTCCAGGTGAGGGCATTATTGTTTCTTAGCAACATGTCCTTGCCATGTTTATTCTGCCTGATAATAAATGCTCTAGTTGCTTCTTGCTGACTTGGAGTCTGAGCTTTTCTCTTCTTGGTTCTGACTGCTGCTGACACAACATCCCTTCTGTTCTCACTTATTCCCGATTAATTTCCTCTTCCACTTTCCACTTCCATGGGCAGCCTTCAACCTAGTCTGTTGTTCCGTCTAGTCCATGCCTTACATTAGACATTGATCACGTTTACTGAAAACAGACAAGATGGTCAAGGTGGTGCCCACAGTCGGTAGCTGCTTTAATTGGTAGATTTGGTGGTGAGAAAAATGTTCGTTTTCTTGAAAAAGTTTAAAACTGGGATTTTTATGAAAAACAATGAATGAATGGGTCCTAAGTGAGGAACAGAAGGAAAAGGAGGAGGAGAGGAAAAAAGAGGAAGAAGAGGAGGAAGAAGAGAAAGAGAAGAAAGGTTTCCTGGAGTTATGGAAAAAAATTGTTATGATTTTTCAGGTAATAGAGAGCCATCACTCATATTAGAAATATTCTTCCAAATTGGTTTTTTAATTAAATATCCTGACTTCTGAATTATTATTGCCCATTTTGGCTTGGCTTGAAGTAGTCATAAATAATCACCGATACTGGCTCCATCTTATCTTTTCTGGAAGCCTGTGTAAGCTCCGGCACCTAGAGGTTTAATTACACTGTTTCTCTCCTCACTGTTATTTTCATAGACAGGCCCCTGCAATCAAGCGGATCCTTGGCACCTCTTCAGTGGAAGCTCCTTTGACATCCATCAAGTTGTTCTTCATTAATGCCTTAGTAAGTCTTTAGAATCAAAGAATAACTTAAAAATAGACATGAGTTTCGGAGGCCAGAGCCAAAAGAAGCCCTACATTAAAGGGTATTTAATATGCTAGAGAAAGGAACCAGAGCAAACTGAGTACGGAAATATGTAGGAGATGCAAACTTCAGGGAAGAAAGGGTGGGTTGGAGGTAAATTTGGAATTGGGCAAATTTATATAATCCAGTTTATCCTCTATATTTTTTGTAATATTTTCACTTCTTTTAGAGTTGCAAAATTTTTGAAACAATGATTTGAATTTTAAAAAATATTTGTGTGTGTATGCATAAGTGAGTGAATACAACAATTCAAATAAAAAATATATGTGGTAGCATGCATGAGTGACCGCATAAATGTGTAGGGGTGGGGTAGGTCTGGAGAAGGGATGGGGTAGGGGAATACACAATGGAGTTCAGATACTTGAAGAAGTCAGTGTCTTAGGATCCCCAGGATCAAGAGTTATAAACACTTTTAAGCCAATCAATTTGGGTGCTGGGAGCTGCTCTTGGTCACCCTGCTGGAGCAGGATGCTCTCCTAACTGCTGACCCATCTCTCTGGCCCCCAAAACAGCAAAATTTGAGAATAGTTCCTTGGACTAGTTAGATCCTGAGTTAGTGCTAAAATAAAAGCGATGCTCATATAAGATCTTACTTATTGTATTCCACGGTTAAAGATCCAGGAAACTGAGAATGGATAGGGTCCCCAGGAGGAAATTACTGATAACATTTGACACCAGTAGTGCTGGGAAAAGTGATGTTGGATACGTTTTTTAGTGTGAGCTCATACAGAGGAAATAAATCATTTTAGTAAATAAAAAGCAATCAGTACCAGATCCAAGCCAGGCTAGATAATGGGCCAGTGAGGTAACTTCAACAACGGTGCATAAGGCATAAAGGACTGACCCTCCTCACCTACATGACACTGTGACAGTCCTCTCCTACTTGCTCATCTTTTCTTAGACGTGTCTATCACATCTTAGTCTTCAAATATCATCTATGATTACAGATTCTTAAATGTCCACATATATACTGACATGTCACCTTCAACGGCAGATTGCAAAAGTATCTCTCAGCCATTAGTGTGAGTTAGACTACACTCATAATGCAGTGTGTGTGTGTGTGTGTGTGTGTGTGTGTGTGTGTGTTTGTGTGTAGGTAACACATGACATGGGTAGGTAACCACGTGCCATGGTGTTCATGTGAATGTCGCAGGACAAATTGCTGGATTGTTCTCTCTCCTTATACCCTGTTGGAATCATATGGACCAAAATAAGGCTTAGTGGCAGGTGCCTTTACCAAATAAATGATGTTTCTTGACCCATAGTCCAATTATTGAATTATAGAAGGTTCACAATAGTTTCACTACTTTCAGGATTCCCCAGCTTAGTGAAAATTTCTGCTATGCACTTTCTTGTCTAACTTAGACACCTTAAAAGTACTACTTCATAATGGTTTCTGAGCCTCTTTCTTCACCTGCTTAAAAGTGTTCTCATGTGTGTGATATGTGCATGTGACTGCTTGGGGGAGGGTAAGTTTAGGAGCCTGAGGTCTATGTTAGGAATCTTATTCTATTCTTGTCGGATTTACTTTTGAGACAGTGTCTCTTACAAAGTCTGGAGCTTGCCAGTTTGGCTATACTATCTAGCCAGTGACCCACTGGTATTCCTTGTTTCCAAACCCCAGTACTATGGTTGGAGACACTCACTGCCATGCCTGGGTTTTGCCTGGGTGCTGGTGGTCCAAGCTGCAGAACTCTAGCACTCATCTTTACTGAGTCCCCTCCCCAATCCCTTGCTGCTTTCTAACCAAGACTTTTAAATGACCCTGGAGGCGTGGCTTCTTGAACACATTACTATGATCTCTTTTCTAAGTCACTGTTTTCCTAACTGGGATCTCGATGCCTTCTAACTCTAGTCAAAATGATCATTAAGAACCTAAATTAGGTGTTATTCTTTATCTTATGACTCTTAAGAGACACAGAGACCTACACCCAAACGTTACCTTGGAAAACCTCTCAGAAGATAAGGAGGAAGAATTGTAGTATCGAGGGGTCAAAGACACCAGAAGAATATGGCTCAGAGAATCAACTAAGCAGGACTCACAGGTACTCACAAATACTGAGGCAGCAGACATGGAGCCTTGATGAGTCTATGCTTGGTCCTCTGCATACATGCTGTGATTGTTTAGCTTGGGTTTTTGTTGGAATCCTAACAGTGGGGGTGAGGGTGTCTCTGACTCTTGTCTGCTAGTGGAGCCCTTTTTCTCCTACTGGATTGTCTTGTCCAATCTTTTTTTTTTTCTTTTTCAGAGGTGAGGACTGAACTCAGGTCCTTGCACTTGCTAAGCAAGTGCTCTACCACTGAGCTAAATTCCCAACCCTGTCTTCTCCTGTCTTTATGTGGGG
The DNA here is from genome assembly GCF_963924665.1 of Micromys minutus. Lineage (NCBI taxonomy): Eukaryota > Metazoa > Chordata > Mammalia > Rodentia > Muridae > Micromys > Micromys minutus. The sequence goes on from NC_137977.1 coordinate 53,611,772, forward strand.
TTCATGTCTATTCTTAAGGCATCTTGTTATGCAGTGTTCTGTTGATATCACTGAGAGGCCTCATCTTTTCTAAAGGGAACTGAGGGGGAGCAGTAAGGGAGAGAGGGATTGAGGGCATGTGGGGCAGGGCAGACTGGGTAAAGTGAAGAAAGGAGAGGCTGTGGAGAGATGTACTGTATGAGGAAAATAACAACAACAATAATTTTAATAAAGACTCAAAAGTCCTTCATAACCCAACACTGACATTTCCCTAGATGTTATTCTTTTCTTGGTCACCATGCTGATCTCTCCCACCTGCTGCTGTTGCTGCTAAGACTCCTTTATTTTGTTGCTCAGGTAACACTTCCTCAGTAACAACTCTCTTAAGTAGGCTCCCTGTCCTCAGTCTATCCTTCTGTGCCCCCTTTGTCTTTCACTTCAAAGGAGCACAGCTGGAGTGGCGTATATGCTCACACACTTGTTGATAAATGACTCTCATGGAGAGCCCAAGCACAATGAATATTTATTCAAATATGTGTACTAAATCACACTTGCTAAAGCATGTGTGTGGCTAGGAAAGGTTAGGCGTGAGCTGATCCTGTTCCTCTCAGAACATTGGGGATTCCACAGAAGGGACTCTACCTGTGGGGTCTGGAAAGGAGCCGGGACCCTTGGTTAGGAAGTCTCTGGGGATGAAGAAGTTAAGCTAACATGTATGATGGAATGCTAAAAGACCAGTCACAGTTGCAGCTGGATGCCACCCCCTCCTCTACGGTAGGTTTATCGCTGCCGTAGGCTCCTCAGATCCACTTTGCAGTCAGTTTAGATCTCATTCTTGAAACTGTTCTCTTGACACTCTTCCTGAAGTGACTGATTGCAAATTACAAGCCCCCGAAGGCCTTTCAAATTTAGGCTAAAACAATTGGGCAGAATTCAAGATGATTGAATGGTAAGAAAAGTACGTATTCATGGAGCGTTAGAACTGAAAATGTTCAGCTCAGTGCCATCAAGTTGTAGGTGACAACTTAGAGTCCTCGAATTTGGAATGACTATTTCTCTCACGGTGAGCTTTTTGGAACAGGTACACATGAAAACCACTCGAAATGGCTTTATCACAAACCTGCTGATTCTCAGACCCATTTTTTCACAAGTCCAAAGAGGAAAATATTAGTTCCTAACCAAATTATGAAACATACCTAAACTTTGGAATCAAACCCCATAACAAAGACAGAAAAGAAAATTGAAAAAAAAAAAGAAAAAAGAAAAGAAAAGAAAAAAAGAAATTAAGTTATAAGAAAATGATTAAATCAGGGTTTTTTTGTTTTTGTTTTTTTTTTTTTTTTTTGGTTTCTGAACATGCTTTTTCATGATTGTGAAAGACAGTCTCTTGTTTCTAGAATCTCCATGAGTGGTAATGTTTGTTGCAGAGATGATGTCGCCATACCCATGGTGGTATTTTTCATTTTGCTGGTACTTTCTTTGTCATGCTGCTCCTGAAGACAGAAACCTACCATGCTTTGATATGCCTTTCAGGGAAGTATAGCCAAAGAAAATGTTAACCCCTGGTTAATAGAGAAAGGAGTTATGGTCTGCAGTTGAACAGGCCTTCAGGAACCAATGAGACCCAATGGGTCTAGTTGGCATCTTGATTGCAGTCTTTTGAGAGAGTCCGTTCATGTGTGTGCATGTGTGTGTGTGTGTGTGTGTGTGTGTGTGTGTGTGTGTGTGTGTGTGCTATATGTACATTTGTATATGCACACAGTGATTCTTGTGTAGTGGCAAGAGAGAGATGTCATGTGTCTTCCATGATCACTCTTCACCTTTACTTTCTGGGACAAGGTCTCTCACTGAACCTGGAACTCGTGGTTTTGGTTAGACTAGGTAGGCAGCAAGCCCAAGAGAGCCTCCTCTCTCTGCTTCCTCACTACAGGCTATAGATATGGTCTGTCTGCTTGGGTTTGTCACATAGCTGGTGGGATCTAAACTCAGGTCCTCATATTTACACAGTAAGGATATTTATTACCCACCTCTCCAGCTCTCATATCCCAGGTTTTATTTTTTTGGTAAAGCATAATAATTTCAAAGTAGAAAAATTTATGTCACTCAACACTCTTCTAACTGCTCAGTTCCTACAGTATAATCTCAGTTTCAAAGCTTATCGTGGAAAGTCTTATTGACTAGGTGTTTCAGCTTTCTCTCTTTCTGTGGGAACTGTCTCTCCAGCTACTTCTATAGCTCATTCTTCCACAGTCCTCAGGGTTCCCCACAACTTCAGATGATAGCAATGACTTTAACCTCTCTTGGAGATTCCTTCCTTTGTCCGGGGTTCTTCTTTTCTGATCCAGTTCATCACTACTCATTGACAAGTTATTTCTGATTTCACTAATATTTGTTGTATCATTTCTCACCATCCATTATTAATTAAATAGGTGGTAAAGGAATCTTGGAAGCCAGGAGTTTGATCTCTAAACCTCCTTTGCTTCCTTTTCAAGTGAATAGGTATGTTACTTAATGTGTGTTTCTTTGCTTTGATTATTTGTGTATATTCGTGTGATTCTCTGATTTCTCTATTTGATTTTCTTCCAAAAGCAAATGTATTAAATAAATTGTGTTGGATATCTGGAAGAAAAAGAAGAGAGAGGACAGACAGTCCAAGCAATGAGAGTTTCATGGAGTAAAGAAAGACAGGATCCCACCACATTGCTCCTGGGGAGAAGAATGTAGAAAGTTCTAGATCTAGTGATACAGCTCTATGATTGTTTGCAGGGTTCTGACAGCTGGAATATTCTCAAGTCCCAGACACAGATTAGAGATAACATTGGCAAGGAACAAGTACATTTAGTGTCCCTGTGGTGGCCATGTAGTCAGTGGCTTGGAACTGAGAGAATTCTTTATCTGTGCAAAGCCCAGTGAGCTTTTCTGCCCTGGAGAGGGAAGGGAAAGACAAAGACTATAATTAAACTTCCTACATCTGTTGGAATGGCTTGGTGCTGAGCGAGCTTTAGCTTTAGTTAAAATAACAAAAAGAATTTCATATTCGATGCAGTCTTCCTGTAGACTAAGACTTATTCTAGTGTGCTGGTTTGAATAGAAATGGTCTCCATAGACTCATGTGTTTGAATGCTTGGCCCTGGCACTATTAAGAATTGTGGCATATTAGAGCATGTGTGGCCTTGTTGGAGGAAGTATGTCACTGTAGAGATGCCTTTGAGGTCTCATCTATGTTCAAGCTAGGCCTAGTAGGGCAGTCTCCTTCTGTTGCCTGTGGATTAATATGTAGGACTCTCAGCTTCTTCTCCAGATCCATGTCTGCTTGTATGTCATCATGCTTCCTACCATGGTGATAATGAACTGAGCCTCTAACATTGTAAACCAGCTCCAATTTAATGTTGTCTTTTATTAGAGCCATGGTCATGGTTTTTCTTCACAACAATGGAAACCTTATCAAAGCTGTCTAGTATAAATGGGCCCTATGTACAAGAAATATGAAGAATATGGCATTAAAGCTTATTATAGTTAGTGCCCTCAGCACCAGAGAGAGAGAGAGAGAGAGAGAGAGAGAGAGAGAGAGAGAGAGAGAGAGAGAGAGAGAGAGAGAGAGAGAATCTATAAAGAAGCCAGAGCGAGGTGGGAAACCATGTCCTATACACAGAAGAATAAGGATAAGAATGACAGTGGATTTCTTGTTGGAAGTGTGCTAAATGAGGAGGCTATTAAGCCATCATTTTAAAATGCTGAAAGAGGAGAACTATCACAGCCTATGGTTTTCATCCAGTACAAATATTTCTTCAAAACACAAGGCAAATAGCAATGCTTAAGAAATACAATGGTAGAAAGCATTTGTCAGCAACATCTATCACACATGAACTATTAAAGGGTCTTTAAAGAAGTTACTGACCTCATCTGGTAAGAAGGTTGTTCACCAGTGGTTCTAAGCTGAGGATGATCGTGTTCATGTCCATGAACATGTGGCAATGTCTAGAGACATTTTGTGCAAGCACATGTCCAATGCACTAGTATCTAAGTGTGATAGAAAGCATCCTGCTAGACACAGAACTTCCCTCAATAGAAAGACGTGTCATAAAAAGGAGATTGAAAGACAAAGATCTGATCAAGGAGTATAAATATCTTTGTACTTCTTAAATCTCTTTAAAATATTAGAGAATATTTAAAGCAAATTATATATCATTTAGTCTATAACATGCAAAAGTAAAAGCTATGCTATAACACAGAGACTCAGATAAAGACACAGAAATTCATGACTGTATGTTTTCTTGTATTGCATGAGGTGGTTTATTTACTATCTGAAGGTAGATAGACATATATTAAGTGTCTGTGTTATCAACTCTGGTGTAAAACTAAAATTACAAGAAAGAATAGCTAGTAAGTAAGCTAACAAAGAAGATAAAATGAGTCCTTGGAAGAATCAGTTCAAAAGAAGTCAGAGAAAGAAGGGGAGAGCATGAACCAGAAGGAAAAAATAGGAAAACAAACAAACAAACAAACAAACAAAAAAACCCAAGATAAGATGGTAGGTTCAGGTCTAACTGTTGAAAATTATACAACTCAGTTAAAAGCTAAACATTATCTGACATTATTTTTTAAAGAGGCTCACTTATGCCCACCTATAAGAGAATAACTATGTAAAGACAGAAATGTTTTAAAAGATAATGGACACAGATATACAGATGCTAACACTAGTCAAAACAAAGTTGGGTTAGCTATATTATGTCAAAGAATATTAGTAGGCAGAAAGAAGAATATTTTGTAAGGATGCCAGGGCCAGTTCAACAAGGGAACATAATAGTCCTAAAAATTCCTCTAATGACAGAATTTCAAAACATATAAAACAAAATCTAGAAGTATTTCATGTAGATAAACTCCATGGTGGCCAGAGATTTTGACATCAGTATCTTGATGACAGAGTAAGTAACCTACACATCAGTGAGACCTGAAGACTTGAACAATGCAGCAGGGCAGTGTGGTCCAATTGACATAGCATACCTCTAAATACCAAGATACAAACTAATTTCCAGTGCACACAGAAATCTGATTATCTTTAGAGGACATAAAAGAAGTGTCAAAGCATTTAGCAAGTGTTGGCAATTATTCTAAATGTACTTCGGGGCTGTGGTGCACTTAAACTGATAATAGAAAAATCCCTGAAAATGTCTCAAATATTCCCTCTCTCCCTCCCTCCTATTCTCCCTCCCTTTCTTCCTTCTTTATTCTTTCTCCTCTTAATACTCCCCTACCCTTGCTCTTGTGTAGATGATGTATGAGAAAGTATGCACAACTCTACACTCTGTCTTCTTTGTGGCCGAAGCTAACACTTTGAGCTAGGCTGGTCATCCAGTGAGTTTCACAGATCTACCTGGCTCTGTCTCCTACTGGGGTTACAGGCACATGTGGTTGTGTCCAGGTTTTATGTGGGTATTACAGGTTCAAACTCAGGTCCTATTACTTGCTCAGAGAACACTTTTATTTACTAACTGAGTCAATGTTTTAGTTAAAATTCCCAAATATTTTTTTAAAATAAATGGTCTGTCCTGTCTGTTTTGGTTCCAGTGGAGAGCATCAGGTCACAGGGGTTTTGTTCTTGTTTATTTTTGTTTGGTTGTAACTAGACAGGTATTGAACACCATGAGTGAAAAAATTTTGCATGTGGATATCAGAGAACATCATAATCTTCTACATGTTAGCATGTGGTGAGACCAAAAGTCTTAGGGAGAAGGCCAGACATACTATTCACTGTTACCAGCAGGGTCATGGAGCTAGGTATGACTAGATTCTGATTCTCAGCTTGGCTTTGTGGAGGCTGTGTGTAAAACAGTTCAGTCCGCAATATCTATGAGCCTCAATTTCCTACTTTGTCCTTTGAGCATAAGAGTATCATCCTATAGGGTTGTTGTAATGATGAAGTTATATTGTTTTTGGTAGACACTCAAAAAGGGTTGGCCTGGGGTTATATGCATGTAACCTATTATTTAAAGATATAACTTACTACTGAATTTTAGCTTCTAAATCTAGGAGGTTTTCCTTCAGTGGCTCCAAGTTGAATTGGCCTTGTAAACTTGACTTTTCAGGAATTCACTGTGGCTATGGATTGGAGTAATTTCTAGGACACTCTGAGACAACAGCTATTCTATTTGCAATGTTTCTGAAGTGTGGTCTGGTCTCAGAGACTCTAGGCTCCCTGGATGAGATGATTTTATACTTAGTACCCTTGGTTTGGAGACTTATTTCTCTTGGCTGGTCTCACTAAAGGATCCACAGGGCAATTTTGCAGGACTTTCAGTTCCCACCAACTTTCTCAGAAGCTCTACTATTTATTTTGGAAAGCAGTTAGAGGAAAAAATAAAGCTCAAAGATTTGCTTTCCTCCTCTGACAGTTTGGCTGGATTGCCTCAGTGGCACCCAATTTGGGGACGTGCCCCTGTCTCTCTCCCTCAGCCCTTCCAGGGATAACAGTCTTGTGTGATTTTAATGTGATCATGTCTTTACCATGTGGTCTATCAGCTGTCACAGACAGTGTGTTTGAGAGTGTCTAGAAGGGGTTTTAATTGGCAAGATCTTTAGTAAAATTTGCAAATTAGTGATCCACCGGCTGATGTTATGACAATGTCTAAACACTATCAGACCATTTTAAAATAATCTTTCATCGATACAACATTCATTTTAATTAGCCAGAGAATGTTGGTCCCAAAGGAAGCTGCCTACAGTTTTATGGACTCAGCATGGCACTATGAGATGGGTTCTGAGGTTCATTGGGAAAACAACAGATTTATTGAAGTTATTTATATTTTACTCAACTTATGAATGTGCTGGTCAGTGTTCTAAAAGATGACATAGATGCAGGGATATGAGGGGAAATATGTTCTTTTTTCTAATGGAGTGGCATGAGAATCTGGACACCTAGCTTTTTAATCTGGCTCACATAGGGTTTGTATGATTCTGGGCAAGTACATCAGGAACTCAATTTGACCGGACATCTACTGAATGCCACCCATACTGCATTTGGTATCTTATAACTTGATCAATGACATAAGGCAAGTGCTATTAGCATCTCTCCATTTTTGAGATGTGGAAAGAAACTGAGGTTCAGGGAGAGAAATAAGCTCGACACACCATGTGTCTTGGGAGAGGAAGAGACTCATGTCCCTGCCATGAGACACTGAGCTTTATGTAATGCTATCAGGACTTTGACTGTATGAGCTTAACCTTACTGAGCTGAAATCTTTCTTATCTGCATAATGAAGCAATGAGACTACATGTTGTTTTATTTTTCACTTAGGAGGTGGATATATATATATATATATATATATATATATATACATACATACATACATACATAATACACACACACACACATACACACACACACACATACACACACACACACACACACAGATTTCTGGTTGTCTGGGATGAGGTTCTGTGTTATCTATGTTCTCATGAAATCTAGCAGGTCCTCATTAATCCCTTGAGAGGGATGATACCAATTTAGTAACATGGTCCTGATTATTTCTGAGTCAATTTGTAGCCTTACAAAGACCATTGTTTCTAGTTTAGTGCTGCAGTACCCAATTCTTGCTAGCTTACATATGCAGACTCTGCCAGCTAAAAGGTTGCCATTGTCTTTCAATCTAGAGATATCAGCAGATTCCTGGTTATGCCCAGGTCCCTTCAGATGTCTTATCAGTATCTGTTGGAGCAACCTTTTCAATATATTTTATAGTGTATCAGATTATGTGTTTATTCAAAATGAGAAAGAAATTCTTGGCTCTAACCAACAGTAAAGAAATATACCACAGGACATTTTTCCTGGTATGAATTTCTTCCCTGAAGAATGAATTAAGAACCAACTCAGTCCAGACTATAGGATGGAGATGATAGGCATCTGTTAAAATAGTTCTTTGCTTACTTAGCCTTTTCTTTGATTAAAATACCTAGTCACCCACTTCTCTGAGCTTCCTCTCTAACTACCCCTAGCTGCCTATGTGAGAACATGGTCTGGCAGAAGCCTTAAAATGTCAAGAGAGGGGACTTTGGCAATTGCTTGTCATTTTGACATCTTATGTAGTCAGAACTTTGTGCTTCAGGTTTTTTTTAAGGGTTCAAAGCATGAGTTAAAGTGAGAAAATAGCTTGTGGATGTTCCCTTCTGTTCAAGGATTTTAAAATATTTCTCCAAAATTCTAAGATTCCAGGAGATGTAATTACTTCCTGAAAGCCCTCATGTGTGCAAGCCTCTGATGAAGTACTGGGGGCTTTGATGTCCAACTTAAACAAGTCCACTGTCTTTTTGGCGGAGAGCTTCAAGTCTCCTCTTCCTTTGTCTTCACTAACCATTACATCATGCTTTTGGATTTCATTTGTTGGGTGGTTGGAAACCCAGAGATACTACAGCTCCTACCTCTCTATGTCTCATGCTTAGGCTGAGAAGAGGTAAGCCACCGTGTGTGTGTGTGTGTGTGTGTGTGTGTGTGTGTGTGTGTGTGTGTGTGTGTGTTCTTCAAAGTACTCAGACCTCTAATAGAGGTCTCTTGTAGGAGCATCCCATTGGGAAGTATGATTTTTCTGCTTGTGTCCTAGTTACACAGCCTCTAGGGAAATGGTTTCTCTTCAGCAGCATTAGTTTCCCAAGAGTACTGTAACAAATGGCCACAGGTTGCCATCAGGGGTGTCCCTTTTCAGAAGCCTTTAGGGAAGCAAGTGACAATGATACTAGGTAGCCTTTGGCTTGAGCCCTTGAGGTCCAATATTGGCCTCCATTGTCAACTTCTTTGTCTCTTTACCTCTGTGTTTGTCCTCTTCCTTCTCCTTTCAGGATTCTAGTTACCACATTGTGTTCACTCTAAAATCTAAGACAACTTCATCGTGAGACCCTGTCATACCTTCAAAGAACCTGTTTCCAATTAAGGACACATTCTGAGGTTCTGGGTGGTGAATTTTGGAAGAATGCTATTCAATCTGTCACACTGCCATCTGCCTTAGAATGTCTGAAAAAGAAAAAAAAAGAATGTTAAAATATTTGGGATTTTCAAAACAGCAATTAATGGCCAGTACACCCAAGTGTTAGGAAAAGAAGCAGGAGACAAGAATGGCAGAGATGGCTCAGTGGGTAGAGTGGAACTGAGCAAGCATGGAGTTTGGATCTCCAACACCCATGTTAAAAAATTAGGTGTGGGGTCTGGAGAGTGGCCCCATGAGTGAGAAAAGCTTGCTGCTCTTTCAGAGATTTAAGTCACAGTACCCATTTCATGGCTGACAACCATCCATAACTGGGGAGCTGATGTACTCACCTGACATACCGCAATGCATACAGACAAAATACCCCAACACACAAAATGAAATGTAGAGATTGAACAGAAGGCCAGGCATGGCAGCATCCATCTATAATCCTGGTGCTAAAGACAGATGCGCGTGGATCATGGACGGTTGCAGGTCCAGGAGGGGCTTAGATTTAAAGTCAAGGTGCATGATATCAAAGTGTAGGGCTGTGCTGGGTCACTCAGAGAGAAGACAGGTAAAGAGAAAGGGCAGGACCAAGGCCAAAGGCTGTCGAGCAAGTGAAGTTAGTGACCTGTTCGGAATTGTCTGTTGGCAAGCTCTGGAGCACTCCCTACTTTAGCAACTTCCTTTTGTTAGTCTGCCTCCCTTCTCAGGGATCTGGCATCTGACGTTTTGGTTACAATATCAGCTATATGACTCAAAATACACTAATCACGTGTTACCCCTGTTTGTGAGTGAATTGGAGTAAGAAACACATTTCCTGGAAGACAACTCCAACTATTGTATCTGGTTATGTACCTGGAGGCACGTGGGGCACAGATAACTGGATGGACCAGTCTTTGCTGAGTTGTTGTCTTGTTCATTTTTCTACAACCTATGTGTGGTCATACAGCCAGAAGAGCCACCACACTACACACGCACTTGATTTTACAGATGCCTGGGGCTCACTGGGTCACACTTACCTTGAAAGACAGGTTATTGGGTGTTGTTCTGTTGTTTTGTTTTTTTAAAGATTTACATCTAAAAGGGTAAGTTTTAATTTTCTTCTAAATTCAAATGGCTGCAGTTAACTTGTACTCCATGTGATTTGGGTGGATTTAAACTTGGTATTGAGGTACTTTTATGAACCAGAGAGGGAGATTTGGCATGTGGAACAAAGTGGAAGTGGGCTAAGTTAAAATGTGACCCATGAAATATTTACTGCTGTGAACATTTACTTCTCTTTTCAGCCTTAACTTGTGAAAGAAGCAACACATTTCCCAATGCAGTAGGTGTGGTTTTCTCATAGATACACCACACTACACACTCATAGACACAGACAGACTCATAAAGACCACCCATGTACACATACAAATACATACTATGTTGACTTACACACTACAGAGAGAGAGAGAGAGAGAGAGAGAGAGAGAGAGAGAGAGAGAGAGAGAGAGAGAGAGAGAAAGAAGGAGGGAGGGATGGAGGGAGGGAGGGAGGGAGGGAGAAGAGAGAGGGAGAGAGACTTAAGCACACCACCCATATACACAAATACACCACACACACACACACACACACACACACACAGAGAGAGAGAGAGAGAGAGAGAGAGAGAGAGAGAGAGAGAGAGAGACTTACGCACACCACCAATATACACAAATACACCACACACACACACACACACACACACACACACACACACACACACACACACACTCCCCACACAGCCTTTGCCAACACTGACTTCTTATTAAGTGCCTTGGATTTAGGATGAAAGAATATGTAAGAATAGAAACCTTTTCCACCCCTAAGCATGAAAGACCTCAGCCTGTACAATATGTCCTGGCATGCTTTCAGAAACACATATGTACCACAACAGAATTCCCTCTAGCTCAAAACCAGGTTTCAGGAGAAGTCTTAGAAGTGAGGGAATACTGCCTGAGCTTTTATCCCATTACCTGATGACATCCCCAAACTTAGCCATACTCTCTGGGTAGAACACCTTGGAGGGCTACTTGGGCTGGTCTTTGAAGTGGTAGATTTCAGCAGATATCTGCTTGAGTCCATTGGTTCTGCTCTGAAAGTTGCTTTTCAGCACCTTGTACTTAATCTTCAACAGTTCAGCTTCTCTGTAAAGAGACATTTCCCCCCTTTAAACCTGCCTGGTCCTTCCCATATTTAAAATGCCAGTCACCTGAGATGCTGGCTGCAGTATCCCAGTAACCTCCCTTTGTTCTCCCATTTTTCTTCCTTCCTTCTGTGCACATGCTACCTCCATAGACCTCCATGCTTTGTCTACCTACGTGCTAACTACCATCAGTCATGGACAGCGGACTTGAATTCTCTTGGGATAGAAAGTCCAGCCCCAGCTTCAGTCAAGATTCCTGGAGAGCTAGCTGTGTTGTGAGTTAATGATATTCCTAGCCACTGACCCCAGAGAGATTCTTTAAGTGGTCAGTGGAAGTAGTCCTTTAGTAGAAACTCTCAGTCCTGTGACTCAGTGTACAAGACCTCCTCTATAAATAGCACCTCTCTTTGCCCTACGTCTCAGCTGAGCTGCCATCATGAGGGTCCTCACCCAGCCTTTTCCACACATTCCTGTGACTTTTCCTGACCCCCCCCCCACACACACACACACACATTGGCATTATCACTACACCTGGGTGTGGTGATCATGTGTTTGTATCTTGACTCCTCAGTCAGGGTATTTTCTGCCACATTGAAAGTCTAGCATGAGGATTTGCACAATCTCTAAGCAGGCTTCCAAAATCCTATGTTTACTTGGTCATTTGCTTGCGAATATGTATTGATTACTCTATGCCAGTGTTTTGGGTATTGAATAAATGAATAAAGGGCACAAGTGGGTAGAGTGGCTGCCATTACCTCAGGCTGCCTCCTGTTCTGTTTACAGTCCTTGAAGTTTACTTGAAAGTCATTTCACTTATCAGTGAACTGATCAACTGGAGCAGGGTAGAGCTGTGGTAACCTTTGGCTATGCTAGGCCCAGGGATTCCTGGGAACCATCCAAGTGCCCGCTCCACACCCATTGGTATTTTTCCTTTGCTCCTATGAAGAAACAACTGGAGTCAGATCCACGATTAGAGGACAGACACACATTGGCATATCTGTGGATCTGACTTGGTAAGGCTAGGAAGGGACAAAGCCAGTGGTCGAAAGACACTGTGCAGCCCATGAAAGCCAATGTGCCAAACCCTGAGTATCCACAGCTCAGCTCAGGGGCTTCTACCCAACAATAAAAGGCTGGAGGACTGTGCCTTCAGCTTTGGAGGGATGTTATGGAAGCACAAAGATGAAGCATCCATTTATGGGAAAGAGTAAGTGAGGTGTTATACATCCAGTAAACACATCTCTCAGTAGGGTCCTATGATATCATAAGGTAGACGTTAGATTGTAAGAATCACTATGAAAGTGACTATGACCTCTTATGCAGCTGGTGGTAGCTCTATTCTGTTTGAACAAACGCTGGCCTCCACATTCAGGCTCATGCTAGAACCACGGGCATGGGTTTCATGTCCTGGCCCTATTCATTTTGTCTCTGGTTAGTCTTGCTTATTTTCTTTCTAGCTCCCATCTTCATTGGCTCCCTGGCTTTACCATTTGGCTTTAAAATCTCCTAAAGATGCCTATCTCTTTATGAAAGCTACTTGCTAACTGTTTAGTCTGTCCAGCTCTATTATGGGAATTCTGTCTTGTCAGCTGATCTGACATCAACCAGCATGAACATGTAAAGAGCTCCAATTGCCTTTGGACCACATAACCCCCTCGAACTTCTGTATATTGTCCTTGAGAACTCAAAGCCTGAATCCTCTCTTTTCTTTACCTCCATGCATAGCTTCCCGATAGAGAGAAGCAGATACAGTATTGGGCACAACTCTGTGCATGTAGCTGAATTGTTGATTGGGATGATACTTGAACTTTAAAAATTGTGGGGTGAGCAAGGGTAAATACCCATCCTCTGATGAGCCACAGAGCAGAGGGGGATTGATCCCCAGGAGAAGGCTTTTCTTCTGGTGAGGAATTGCTTGTATGGGGTACTCTGAACAACATCAACATGGTCTTCAGTCTTTGGGGAGCCTGTTTAAAAGTAGAGGTTCAGATTTAGTGGGTGAGCAGAGTAGGCTGGGGCACTACAAGTCTACCGATCCCCATGGTAATGATGCTGGGCCTTGGACCTCAGTTTAAATCTAAAGATTCCATGGACAGCACCACCATTTTGTTTTTTTCCCCAACCCACCTCAGCAGCTTTCTCCTCTGCATCTGTGATTTTTCTTTGTAATCTGGAGGATGAAATCTATACCCTAAATGTGGGATGGATGAGCTTTTGATTAAGATATAGGGAAGTTTCTTATAACTTAACAGGCAACCAGTCCAAACTGGAATTCAGTTGCATAAACAAAGTTTTGTAAGCGATGTTCTTGCTTTCCCACAAGTGGTATTAATACTGTCCCAGAAATGCTCTAAAGATGGCAAGGGAAACTGGCAGGCATGCATGTGTGGGGAATGGATATTATTAAGACCAACAATACCCTGTGCAGACGTCATTCCTTTAATCAGAGAAGCTTTGAAACAGGCCATGGTGCTAAGGTGAATCGGGGTTAGGACAATCTACCACAATGGGAGAATTAGTCATTTTCAGAATCACAGAGGGACCAACCGCCCCCTTGACTCCTTTTGTTCCTCCCTTAAGTTGAATCCTTGGAGTGGTGCTTCTCACTCACCCGTGAGCCCAGCTGGCTGCCTAACCTCCACCAGGGTGCACTATTTCCTTTTAATGTCTATTCCCCAGGGCTTCCTCTGGGTGATGCTAGAACATTACATCTTAGTATCACTTTGCCCTGCCATTGTCCCTTGCATGGTAGTCCAGCCACTGGTGCAGAGCCCTGAGCTAGGTCCAATGGGAGTTGCAAAATTGGGGGAGGGGGAGTGTTGCTTCTTGCCATGTAGGATCTCATAAGGTAGCTGGAAGAGGAAGAGATGTACTCTTAAGACCACCAGCCATAGCCAGCAGGAAATAAGTTCCAAGTGAGCAATCCATGGGATGTGGGCTGACGGGGACGTGGGGGAACGTAAATGAACTGATCAGAAAGGCTTCATCGAGAAGGTGGTAATTGATTCGTTCCTTGAAGGGAGGAAAGAATTAAATGGTGCCCGGGAGGTCTGCAACACCATCGTTTCCAGGAACATTTTCTCCCTCAAATCTCGTTCTGGGAACAGCTCTGTGAGGAGAAGAGAATTGCCGATGGACTCATTTTGATGGGAAAAGATGCCAATAGCCCTTCCCATGGTCGCGGTCATGTTGCTGAAGGTTTCCTGCTGAAGGCTGTATAGACTCTGGTACAGGTCACCATACAGTTAATTCTTCCATTTCCTCTTTTTTTTTTTTTTTTTTTTAAAAAAAAAAAAAAAACATGCTTTACGGGGAGATATTTTAATCAGCCCGAGTTTCTCTCTGGACTTCAGAAAAACCCTTACACCTGATTCCCAGCTTTAAAAAAAATCATTTATATTTCAGACCTCAAGCATTCAATTACTTAAACATTGTCAGAAACGGATTAATAATGGTAGTGCTGGATACAACCCTAAAATGATCTTCACACACACACACACACACACACACACACACACACACACACACACCATTATTTTAGGCTTCATATTTGGAAGTTTTATCAAACTACTCCCACCCCTTAATCTAAACCATTGTTTTCCAAGGGAAATTTAATAATAAGATCCGCCATGTGTTTCTGCTTAATTTTGGAAGCCTGTGTTATGCAGTCAAAGATTCTCATTTGAAAATAATTCCTGTCCTTATTCTAAAACTGCCAGGGGGATTAAGATTTAAAAAACATGTCGTAGCTCTCAAGTTTCAGTTTTGCCTAAAGCCAAGCAGTGCTGGAAGATCAAAGTTTGCAGCGTAGTTCTAAAGTTAGACCCAGTGCCTTGCTACCCCAGCTCACCGCTCACAAACGGGGAGCGAAAGCCCCACAGCTGTCTGTTCAGGTTCTGTGATGATTAGCTCAGGGCAGGAGGAGACCCCTTCCTGCCCATGGGCAGTCCATTGAGGCACAGTAGGTTGCAGGCTTCCTGATTTCCAAAAATTAAACTTG
Organism: Micromys minutus; assembly: GCF_963924665.1. NCBI lineage: Eukaryota > Metazoa > Chordata > Mammalia > Rodentia > Muridae > Micromys > Micromys minutus. The sequence goes on from NC_137977.1 coordinate 53,626,869, forward strand.
GGAGGGGTTAGAACCGAACAGAAGATGCTGATGGGGGCTGAGTGTTGCCTGCTGTACCTACCTTTAGTGGGGGCTGTTTGTCAGCGTGACAGTTCCATCTAACAAACGCTTAAAGATGGACCAAATGGGGGAGGTATGCCATTTGCTATTTTTAAACCATGTCTAGTATTGTTTAAGTGAGTGAGTGGTGTGTGCGTGCGTGCGTGCGTGCGTGCGTGCATGTTTGTGTGTGTGTGTCTGTGTCTGTCTGTGTGTTTCCTTAAGCCTCCAAACCATAGTGGCCTCCTGTTATACAGTCCCTAATTTCTGGCCATAAATACCTAGAGCATGAGATGTTCCACTGCTGTCAGAGAACACGAAGGCTGCTCTGCCTCTCCATTTACCCTTCTGGAACAATCGTCTTGTCTGCGGGCAGTGAAGCTGCAGAGTTCAACTCCGAGTTCAAATCCTAGGGTTCAGAGATCTTGGACATCCGGCATCAATGTGATTCTTTACAATAAAGAGCCCCAGTTTTGTAGAAATGCAAACAAACTTGATGTGTAAATGTACCCTAACCAAGCCAGGAACAAATGCTCAACTTTGGGAAGTTGGCTTTAGTGATGGAAAGGTGTAGTCTTTCCCTGTGGCATGTGATCTGCCCTCCTCTTGTTGATGGGAACCTTCTACAGTACAGTCCTTGACGTGCGACTAGCACCATCAAGATTTCCTGTTGAGTGCTGGTCCCCTAACAGCTGTTCATGGAGAAACACACAGAGCTTCTCTCTGTTTTCAATCAGAACCTGCTCCTCACCAAAAATGTTCCTTAGACCATTTTTACACAGCCATGCTGTTACAGTGGCTTCTTAAATTGGAGGCCAGATCTCCTCTTGAGCAATTGATCATGGAGAACAGGTGAACTGCAGAGTTTTGCTAAAGCTGTCCACGTCGCTATTTTTACCCTGGTAGGGCTGAATCAGCATTCAGTTCTCCTTCTGCAGAACACAGTAGATCAGCTCCTTGTGTAAAAGAGTCATCAGATGTGTTCCCTATTGGTGCTAACTTAATCTGTCCTTAAGGTTTTACATGGCACCTGAAGAAAGAGACTAAATCTCTTTCTGGTACCTGAAGCTAATTTGGGTGAGAATAGCAATTCATTTTAATCATTTTCTTCAAATTTTGGTCCGAAAAGCTGCTTTGAGTAGAAACTCCGCGCCGATGTTGTGAAAAGTTATGGTTTTTAGGGAGTGCTAGGGTGGATGAATGTATCCTTCATGAAAGAACACACATGTGAGGTGGAACACAGGTCTTGATGTTATGAACTGACTTGTCTTACCCTCAAAATGTCCATGTCAAGACTTTTTCTTCCAGAATCTCAGAACATGAGTACAGTTGGAGACAGTTTCCCAATAGAAAGCTGACTATAAAAGAGCAGGATGGGCCCTAATCCTGTATATCTGCTGCTCATAGGAAGACATTAGGAAACAGTCTGACATTAGGACTATCTACAAGCCAGAAAAAGAAGTCTTGGGGAAAAAAAAACTAACCTTGTCCGATTCTTGATTTTAGGTCCAGAGCCTTCAGGCCTGAAGGAAGGAACCGATGCTGAGACTCTCAGTGTCAACATCTAATGACAGACACTGTAGCAGATGGACAATTGGACAAATACAGAATCAATACGTTGAGGTGCAGCACACGGCCACAAGACAGGGTGTCTGGCTATAGCTGCTCTCTAAACCTCACCTGGAAGGTTATTGCTAGAAGACTGGGAATAAAGGGTGACCTATTCTTTTGACATATCCTGTGGCTTGACTTATTCGGGGGGATTCGGTTTGTAAAGAGGGGGCAGTTGTAACCTAAGGACATGAACTCCTGTGCGGTTTTTACTGTGTGTACGTGTGCGGTCGGGGGAAGGGGCTGACGTTACCAAACTGGCAATCTCTCACAATACCAGGTGCATTACAGATTGGTGTGTGGGCTTTTGTGAATTGGTTGCATATAAATGAGGAACATTTAAATAAAAAGGAGATCTAGAAACTTTCACTAGTTTGGGGATTTTTTTATTATTATTATTTATAGCTACTTATGCACAATGCTGGCTTCCCTTCTCCTGAGAGTTTGTGTCAGGCCCACCTAACAATCACCAGTGGAAAGTCCTGAGGCCTTCAGTGTTCAGGTTCCCCAAGACCTTCCTGTATATGGAAAAGAGAGCCTGTGGGATGAGAAACCAGGGGTATTGAAACCAGAAAGCTGGCTTGGTAGAGGGTATGAATTGGTGGGAAGGGACTGGACTGAGGATGGAGCTCAATCTGGGAACAAGCAAGAAGCACTGGCTCCAGGGCACATTGATTTGGACATACTCTACAACTTTCCTGGATAAGGTCTTACTGAGATTCAAAATGGAGGGCAGCACTCAAGACGGCCATGGCTGTGTTTCTTATTCTGGGAACTCAATACACCACGAGAAGAGGCAGCCATGACATGTGGACTGGAAGTTCAGGTTCCTTCTGCCAAGTGACAGAGGACCCATCTTAGCCAGACAGAAGTCGTGGGAGCCCAGCTCCTCTGCCACCCACAGCCTGGAATCTTTGCTCAGAGTCCATGTACCATTGTTTGTCTGGACTGCTTCCCTTTCTCATCTTCCCCAGTCTTTGCTCAGGGTTTTCCAAGCGCTGTCTTCATTTCTGCTTCATGCCTGGAAAGTCTCTTTGCACTTTTCCCCTGAGTCACTCCTGAGCAGCGGGTGCTGCTTGCCAGCGTGGATTCACTGCTCACATTTCCGAACGGACTAGGGCTGGAACCCAGACACTAGCTGGTGAAAGACATAAAAGAAATGATGCTTTTGGTGAGCACATAGTAGGCACTTGTCTCTCATTGTTTTTCCCCCACTTCAGTGGGTCTGCCCTGAGTGTGCTTCCTGCATCCACACGAAGTCATCGAGGCCTTGTGTGGCTAATGTATGCCTCTGCTCCATAGCTAGATGGGACGTTCTAGGGGAGGCTCAGGCCACACTGGCCTGTATTCTGACCCCATTCCCAATTGTTAGTATATAGAGCACATGGTAGGTCCACAACACTGAGTGCTGGTTGATTACTTATTGGCTCATAATTAAAAGCCTATGCTGATGACTCCCTGGTCACTGGGACTCTGTGGGAATTGAAAGAGCACTGTTATCCATACGCAGGTTCACTCAAACCAGCCCAGGAAGCTTCCGATCCTTTGCCACATAGAATTTTCGGACACACTACTGAGGTGTTCACACGTTCAGAATTGACTTATTTTACTAATATTAATGTTCAGCAAGCATCTGAAGTCAGCTGTTGGGTGGTAATTGTAGACCAAGATAGCCCATATCAAAACAGCCTTATTGTCCATGGTGCTCAAAACAAACAAAACAAACAAACAACAAAAACCAGACTCCATGGAATGGCAGACTGATTGTGCTCTGGTTGTCACTGGGGTCAAGGATTTTCTAAGAAGAATAGGCTGAAATGAACAGGTTCTTAGGAATACAAATTGTGCACAACAGGGCAAAACCATGGAAGTGCTAGTCAGTGGAAGCAAGTAATACTCCTGGGAAGGAGGAAGACGCGTCTACCAGTAGTCATCTCTATCGTTCGTGTTCCACACACCGTGTTCTGAGAAGAGGGACGGACTCTTCACATTATAGCTGAGGGAACTGGGGGTTCAATATGGGGAAGAGAAAATTCTGGGTTATACTGTGGTGGTCTTAAAATGTTGACAGATTTGGCTTGTGAAAGAGGAAATGTAGTTTTTCGGGGGAGGCACCAGTGGGCAGAACTCCAGCCTGTGGGTTGTGGGCAGGAAGACAGATTTCTTCCCGTAGTTCAGCAGCAGAGACTTCTAGCAATGAGCTTCTGGGGCACAGCAAAAGAGATGGGATGACTGGAGAGAGGAGAGAGAGAGTTGGAGATGCAAGTCAGGATCCTCCCAAAAGCCCACCCCCTAACTGGGATCTCTGGTTCTCTCAATCTAAATATATATATATATATATATATTCAAAAAGTGGACTTAATTCAAACAATTCCAAATCATAGAGTTTTGAGGTAATTTGAGATAAAACAGCCGATACTGCCATGTAGGTTAATTTTTTTTAGTTAGCTTCTGGCAAGATGGAGTCTAGGAATCAACTCACCCTCCAGGAAAAGGTGGGTCTGTATGAGGGTCTTTTTTATGCATATGCTGCATATTCAGACACACCAGAAGAGGGCATCAGATTCCATTACAGATGGTTGTGAGCCACGATATGGTTGCTGGGAATTGAACTCAGGACCTCTGGAAGAGCAGTCAGTGCTCTTAACCACTGAGCCATCTCTCCATCCCCTGAGAGTCTTTTTTACATTTACAGGATTTACACTGAACTCTTGTAGACAGAGCTATAACCTACCTACAAGGCTGCACAGTCTCAATAGACCCACCTTTGAATGTGATATTTATTAACTGCTAGGTTCACAAGCAACAGAGGTAGCTTTAGCTTGAAGGGGCAATATCAATTTATGTTCTTTATATGACATTGGTCTCTGTGAGTGGTAGTTTGTATTTGGAGCAATGTCATTTAACCTCCACTCATCCTTCTAAGTAATGGGCACAGTAGAAAGAATGACCACCAGGTAGGTGCAGTGAGAAATAAGCATCTTCTAAACCCATGACCTTCAACATGAAAGGGGCAGCCTAAGTATTTTAGAGCAAAAAGAAAATCACTCCTTCATATTATTTAGCTAGTACTAGTCAAATTCCAGCATTTGACCTAGTAAGGAACAAACAATGGATAACAACCAAGCCCAGGGTGGCTAAACCATGGGTGGGAGCTCCTTTTGTTTGTTAAAGCATATTTTTACGGGACTCCTTTTTTTGGGGAAATATCAGTGATTTAGTCCCTTGAAAATTTAATGAACTATAAATACACAAAAGGTGGGAGGTGATTGTTGTCTTTACTATGTATACATGCATGTATGTATATATGTATGCATGCATGTATATATGTACATATGCATTTATACATGCTTGTATGTATATATATCCATGTACATATGTGTCTGTGCATGTATGTATATATGCATACATGTTTGTGCACATGTAAATATGTATGTATGCATGTATGTATATATGAATGCATGCATATATGTACATATGCATGTATATGTGCTTGTATGTATATATATTCATGTATATATGCATACATGTTTGTGCACATGTAAATATGTATGTATTCATGTGTGTATATATGTATGCATGCATGTATATATATGCATATATGTATGCATGTATGTATGTATCTACTCAGATACTGTGAGCCCATTCATGGAACACTACACCTTTGCCTAAGTGCCGTCAAGTTTGTCTCCTTGGTTCAGAGAAGAGTTTTCTGAAGAAACTCAAGCAATAAAGAAGCAAGGACAGTGAAGACAGTGAATTCACCACGGTGCCTGACATGTGCTTAGCAATAGGTAACAAGAACTTGGAGTCAAACTGTCATAAATGTTGAAGGCCTTGCTCTTTTACATATGGAGAAGCACTGAAGTAAGATACTGATTCTATGATTGATGTCATGGGAAAGTCCTCCCACACTTTGGTTTGTTATGCTAAATAAGATAGCCATGTTCTCTGGACAGCCCACCACATGCCTGCAAGATGGCTGCAGTAGATCAAGATGTCACTTTCAGTTGGTCCTTCGCAGGAGCAAATAAACTTTTCCCATTGGTCCTCTTAGGAACTCACCTTTTATATCACTTTTTGAACAAACCAGCAAACTTTCTTAATGAGAAAAATAGTAATTATGTAGGCTGGTTATGAAGCAAAGTTAATAATATCATGTAGGTACTTAATTATACATAATTTTAAGATGTAAAAATGATTTTGTTAAAGCAGAAATCATGTATGCATGTGTACATGCATGTGTGTACTCATAATACATTCACACATACTAAGAGAGATACTGAGACAGGATTTTAAAACTTGACTTATGGGAGTGTGAAGGGATGGGAAGTTAGAGAGTCATCAGGCTGAGCATCCAGAAAGAGCTGGAGTAGCCGTGAAGCCCAAAGATCATCTGCCAAAAATTTTTCTCTTGCTCGGGGGAATTCCATCTTGTTTGCTCTTCAAGTCTTCAACCACCCATACTACAGAGTAGGTGTTCTCTGACGGCAAGAGAGTTGGAGAGGCAACCTGCTCTGAGTTTCTGCTAAGGCGAGCTTACATGGGATCTTCTGCAGCAAGCAGAGGAGGGAAAATCTTCATTTGCTGTGTCAGTTGACCTTCCATGACTGTAACAAAGTGCCTGAGGAGATCAGCGCACAGAGGAAAAGGTTTTTTGGTCCAGGGTTTGAGCGATTTTATTTCAGTCAGCAGGCACCTCAGCTTCTAGGGTGGTGTTGAAAGGCCTCCCAATGTCATTATGGGATGTGGAAGAGAAAACCTGATTGCTTCAGGACAGCAAAGAAACCAGGAGCTGAAGTCAAAAGGACAAAATGAGGTCCTCCAAGGTACACCCCTAGTCATTACTGCTCTATCTCCTAGTTTCTACTGCTTCTTAACACCACAGTAAAATGAGAAATTCATCAATAAATTAATTACAATTAATTGCAAAGAGTCCATTCATAGGTCAGAACTCTCATGATCTAATCACTACCATAAAGCCCCACCTCTGCACATTGTACTGGGGAAGTAGTCTTGAATGTGTAAGTATGAGGGTCATTTCATTCCCAAGTCATAACAGTCACACCATGAGCCAAGTACAGGTGCTCATTCCCTGGTTCACCTGGCCTGCTTTGTTTCAGGTGATGTGACACATAATTCTGCATTAAACAGTTATGTTAGGTACTTCAGAATGTACGTCTGTGGGACAGATGTTTGTCTTTCTAAAAACATCTCTAGAGACGAAAGGAGATGAAAACAAACAAGCAAACAGTATTCTTTTTTGGTCTTCAGCTTGTGAGTCTTGAGGAGGGAGTTTGTTGTCATCTTAATGTACTTTTGGAACTATGGAAAGGGATAGTTTTGATTTCCATAGTAACCAGAGACTGCCCTGACATTTGGTGCCTGGTTACTGAGATGTCGAATGTCCTATAGAAAGGATTGACTCAATACATTCTACAATATCCCACTCAAGAAAGCAATAGTTTAAGGTGAGTTGACATGAAACCATGTCTGGTCTGATGTGGGCTCATGTCTCTGACTAAAGTCAGTAAGGGAACTTGGTGGGGACAGGGGTCCTCCTGCTTTGGGGCAGCATGGTGGATTGTACAATTCCAAGGGAGTTTCTGGTGTTTCCATCACCAAATTTAAAATAGTTATTACTGCCTTTTTCTGATAGATGGCAATAAAACATCTTGGTAGAGGGCATCCCATTACTTCATACTAAGCTTAGAGGATAGGACTGGAGATGGCAAGAGAGAACGATACACTACAGAATTTCCAGTGTAGAAAAAAATTGAGTGGTGAGATGTGGCAGCTTGTGACACAGAAGTGACATGTGGTCATGTCTCTGACCGATGGTGTGCAGTGGCAGCTATGTGGCATGGCTTTCCCACCTTATGAGGGAGGTGTACAGGTTTCTAACAGCTGTGAAAGAGACCCAAAGATTGTGGCTTTCTTTCGCTTTTGTCTTTTGGCTAAGGATTGTGCTCTGGGGTGGGAAGGAAAACATGCTATTCTATACACTTTGAAAAAAGTGGAACTCTATCTAGAATATGATATGAGAGTTAAGGTGTGTAACACTCATGCACACAAGAGGGAGTAAGGAATTTGACCACATTACCAAGGTCTTTGGGGGCAGCAACCCTCACTCCAGTAGATCTGAAGTGATTCATTAAATCAGTGTTCCAAGGAAGGAGGTCAGTCTGAACGTGTTTTGTGATTAGTAAAAAGGCTCTGTATGAGAGCCTAGCAAACCCGATTACCATTCACATCTTTTACTGGTACAGAGGTGAGAGTCCCTGGACTTTCCTACCAACTTACCCAGAAGATGGGCACCACCACCAGAAGAGGAAAGGATGTAGTGCAAAAAGCTGTCAACCATCAAACAACAAAAATGGAGGACTCAGATTCTTCGCAAAACACATCTTCGGTCACAGCTCTGATTAAGTCCACATATTTGCAATGATGACTAAGCAAGAAGAGAGGATGGTGGGTTCCCAGGCATGTCCTTCCAGGTGTGGCTTCATCCAAGAGGCAGCTACAGAAGCTGGTTCCATCTGGGATAGCCTGGAGTTTAGGAGACGGTACCGAGAGTTATCAAAGAACGCAGAAGTCTGAGGGCCAATGCCATTCAAACTGAAGATGCTAAGGTCTGTTTTGGGCCCTGGGTTTTATAACACTCTTGGAGTTCAGTTAAATTCTCAGGTCACTTCCATTGTTTAGAACAAGAGTATTTGCTGCAGTCAGAATCAGGGTGGCACTTTTATCTGGCAGGACAATTTAAGGAAGGTGTACTGATGCTTCGTTTCCACACCTCTGGAAATGAAAAAAATGTCACTGCTCTTGCTGTCTCTCGGGAGGCTGAGAGAAATGATGAGCAGGATCTTTAATGTATCTCCAGCTAAGTACACGTAGAGAATGGCGGAGCACAAGAAAAGAAAGAAGGCAGAGTTATTGAGGCAACAATTCTGATTTAATTGCATTTGATATAGACCACCCTTTAAAAATAGTTTGGTTGTTTAAAGGCTGCAGTAATTTATGGAACACTCTGCTTGCTTCCAGGGAAGTTGACAAGTCTGGACTGAATCAAGAGAATCAGCATAAATCTCAGCCGATGCCTAATTTTAGAGATGTCTGGTCCTCGAACGAGTCTTGCCACAGCCAGATGGGGTGGGAGACAACATTCGAGGGTGGAAACGAGAGAGATGCCAAACTGAAGCTCAAAAGGTTAAACTCATTTTTGTGGCTGATAAATCCTAAGCAAGAATGAATTGGATGGTGGGAAGCATCCTATGCTGTGAGCCTGAGCTCCCCGGGGGGGGGAAGGCAGCTGCTGTCCCGGGGTGTTATATAATTCATGCTGTGTATTGATGAGCTACTTGCCTATCACCTGCCCCGCCAAAGGAAAACTGCATGGCTGTGGACAGGTCACTTGCCCTCTTCGGCACTGTGTTGCCTTGTGTGGTCAATGCAAATGTTCCCTTCTCCTCCTGGTGACAGGTCTCAAAGCTTTCCTTGGGTTTTGAGTCCTAAAACTTCTGGATGACGTTGTCAATAGAAGGTGGCCTGCCTGTTCATCTCTGCGGTACCCGTTGGTCCAACAGTTGTGTGTTAGGTTATGTTGAAGTTAGGCTTAAATGGACAGACTTGTGATTTTAGAGTGAGTTACAAGTCAGAGCACCTACCATTCTGAATCCAGTGCATGATGAACAGTGTGAAGAAGGCCGTGTAGATGCTCTCACGGCCTTTGTGGTCCTCAGATACTGCTTCTCCTGTGCATTTATCCCTGGCGATGGTGGTGAGTGTATTATTTTATTCAAAGCAATGACAGGAGTAGAGACTTTCTGAAGTAGATGAGTAACTGCTTATTCATTTATGGGGGCGGAGTGCCAGGAACCAGAGTCTAGGATCATAATGCATTTGAAGTTTAAGACCGTGATGGGTTTGGGAAATGTTTCTTCAAGCTTTGTTCTTTAACCATCTGCATGAGAATCTTTGGCTAACAACACATTCCCAGGCTCTTGTCCTAGCCTCAAAATCAGAAACTCTTAATTGCTTGAAAATCTCTGTCTCTGCCTCTGCATCTCTGTCTCTCTGTCTCAGTCTCTCTGTCTGTCTCTGTCTGTCTCTCTGTCTGTCTCTCTGTCTCTGTCTTTGTCCCTTTCTCTCTCTCTCTCTCTCTCTCTCTCTCTCTCTCTCTCTCTCTGTGTGTGTGTGTGTGTGTATGTGTATGTGTATGTGTGTTCGAAGGCCATAGATACCCTTTGGTTATCTTCCTCTATGGATCACTTTGCTTTTTAGGCAGTCTCTTGCTAAATTTAGAGCTGACTATTTTGCATAGACTGGTCAGTGAGCAAGCCCCAAGAATGCTTTTGTTTCTTTTCTTCCTGTGCTGGAATTAAGTGTTCTTCCTGCTACACTCAGTTTTATAGTTTTTTTTTATATGAATTCTTGGGATGGTATTCAAACTGAGGTTCTCCTGCTTGTCCCTCAAGCCCTGTATACAGAGCTATCTCTCCAGCCCCAGAACCTACCTTTCTTCTTTTCCAAATTGCATAGATGTCTCTGATGCTGACTTAAGTTTGATGATCACTAATGTAAGGAGCCAGCAATTCATTTTGATGTTCCTGGGGACAAATAACTTTGCTGGAGTCCCATTGTCAAGTGTGAATTTGTTACTGCCCTAAGGACCATCCAGCCTTTGAAACTTGAAAGAGTCACGCCAAAAATCTTAAGAAAAAACTAGCTATGTGGGTATGGGACTGATTCAGTAACTTCAGTATTTCTGTACATATCTGGCAAGTGGGCATATCAAGGTCCTCACTGTGAAGATTATAAAGATCTACAGGGATGGCCTTGTAGGAGTTATGCAGTAGATGTCTGTTGGCATAATTATATACTCCTAGCATCCCTCTGAATGAGATGATCCCAACAGCATTGACCTCAAGGGGGAAGAAAGAGTCTCTGGAGGGCCAGGATAGAAAGGCCTAGTGTGTGGCAGGCAGGGCAGAAACTGGCTTTGTCGAGAGTCTTTCTAAGGCTCCTCCCCATAAATCTTCTGTGGCCCATCCTATTCTCCCAAAGATCACTGTAAATATCACTACAATGTCACAAAATAAAAATACCATCCATTTCTTGTCTTTACTTTGACTCAATTTAATTTAAAAAGTTTTTGCTCTTTGTTGTAGTTGATTGTTGCTTTGGGACAGGGACTCCTGGATCCCCGGCTGTCCAGGGATGGCCTTCTGATCTCCCTGCCTCTACCTCCTCAGTGCTCAGATCATAGGCACATATCACCATGCTTAGCTCTTCACATGTTTGTGTCCTGACAGATTTTATAGTTTTTATTTTGGAATTTAATTTTCTTGATGATTACGCAACATATTTATTTGGGTAACCTTCAAAATAAAGTCAATTACATAAATACGTCGATTTCTTTTCTGCTACCCCATTCTCTTGTTTGAAGAGCAGTATTTTCTCTATCCTCAAGATTTGTATTTTCATTTAAAAAATATAAGTGAATAAAGGTGCAGCTCTGTCTGTCTGTCGGTACATATTTAAAGTTTCATCTGTCTCAGGATCCCTTGCTACACAGTCCTTTGCTGTTGTGAGGGCTTGCCTGTGATTGACTGAGCAACATCACTGGTCTCCAGTCAACACACGCCTGTAGCAACTTATTTGTGAACATTAAAAGTATATGTCTCCAAGAACTTGGTATTGAAGCATCTGCCACCCAAGTAAAGATAGAGTTCAGGTCCTTAGCACCTATAAATACCTGGTAAGTTTCTGAGCCAGACTGTAATACCTGTGCCCAAGGCAAAGACATGATCCTGGGGAAAGAGGGCTAGTCAGACTAGCTAGTTTTTGGTTTTGTAGTGAGTCTTTGTGCAATTTGCACTATTTAACCCAATCCCATGCATCTCCGCATCCCCTTGTATCTGTGCTCAGTCCTTGGAAGAACCTCCTCCCAAAAAACAAACAAACAAACAAAACATTGAAGGATTTCCCCCCCAAAATAATCAAAATTCAAAACCCATCTCATTATGGCAGGGCCAGCTGTCCCCTACCCACACTCTCAGGGCTGGCCCATCTGTACCAGGGCCTGCTCTACTGTGCTGTCTAAGTGAGATACAGGTCCTGCTCTTCAGGGTGCTGCAGCCAGTGAGGGGCAGAACCAGCTCTGCACAGCCCTTGGATATCAACATGGTCCTAGACAGCAGCACAGAGCAGGGACGTCCTTAGTGATAATATGGGCCTCAGGCTGCACCTGCTCCTGCCTGGCCCTCAGTGGCAGTATGGGCTGGGACCTCATCACAGCCTCAGGTGGCAGGACAGGCTACTCACATCAGGCCGTTCCTCTCACTCTCACACCCCCAGTTCCACCTGCCTTTGTAGTGCTCACACTGTCTGCTTCTCTTTCTTCCCATCACTCCAGACATACCTTCACAGCAGTGACTCCCACTGAAGGTGGGCCACTTGGCCGGCAAGCCTCTGAATGACTTCCCTACCCACACCTTGTGATTGTCATCATCTTAAGGGCAGGAACAGTTTCAGAGGTTCCTGTCACTGTCATTGTCAGCATGGCAGGGAAAATGGTATCGTGCAAGCAGATATGGTCTTGAAGTTGCTGGCAATTCTTAATCCAGATCCACAGGTATAAGGAAGAGATACAGGCATGAGAGCACACTCCCTCACACACACACACACACACACACACACACACACACACACACACACACACACTTACTCACACACACACACACACACACACACACAGAGAGAGAGAGAGAGAGAGAGAGAGAGAGAGAGAGAGAGAGAGAGAGAGAGAGAGGAAAGAGAGAGAGGGAGAGAGAGAGTCACTGGGCCTGCCTTGGAGTTTGGAATCCTCAGATTAGCTGTTTTCAAGAGAGCTGGGTTCAACTCAGAGACTTTGGCTCAGTGAACAAGGTAGGGAGATACTGAGGAAAACTCCTGAGGTCATCTTTGGGCCTCCACCTGTACTTACATACTTGGGAATGTGCACAGACATAGAACAAGCAAAAAAACCAATCAACATGGGGGCGTTATCCAGTCACCACTGTGTCCTACAATTCTAGCCACCAAATTTGAGGATCAAGCACTTATTCCGTGTTACTAAGTAGGACTCAAGTCCAGGAAGTTGGAATTCCCACTTGTTGCTATTAAATAGCAACTAAAACCATTTGTTTCCTCTGGAGATCAGCCAGCCATAGGACCACTCCAGAATGTGCAGTGGGACAGGAACTCCTGTGGTGCTGAAGGGACCCTTTGGAGGAGGATTCTGGGCTCAGCCTGAGAAGTCCCCAGATGGGCAGAAGGAAATACTGCCTTTGCTTGCTCCAGCAGCCCAACAGGAAGACTGGCCAATTCTTCCAAAAGCTCCCAGAAGCTTCCCAACCTACTCTCTCTCCAACGGAAGAGAGAGCAAAGCTCATGCCCATTGTTATGATACAGTTTTCATACAGACCGATTCATTCGGTGTATTGTATAAAGCCTAGTATTAAAACCCATTTATTTTTCTTTTTGCCTATTAGCTGTCCTTCCTCCCCACATTCTACCCCCCTACGAGCAAGTTGCACAGTTAAAGGGAAATGCTGAACTTAAGACATTTCTTCATTTCCATGTGAATGTTGGGGAACCACCAGAGTAGTAAGTGTAGCTCATTCTGATGTGGTCTTTGGGGGCGGGGGCTGGGATGAGGTCTTTTTAAGGGAACAGGTTCAGTCAAAAAATAACATTCACTGAAGAGTATGATCATTTCCTATTTTTAAAAAATTGTAAGAATGAGGCACACAGCCTGCTGACTCGGAAGCTGAAGACACTTTCCTGTATTAATTCATTTTTTTTCTGTCTAATTAAATCCACTTCATTCTTACAGGATTACATGTCTTTTTAACATCTGTCTTTAGAATGATCTCTTGTCTGCAGACCAACGATAACACACACACATTCAAGAGCAGAGGCTGAAGTCTAGCTGCTCCAGGGATGGAGGATGATTTCTCCTGCCTAGTTCAAACACCTCGACAAATAGATTCTTTGTTCTTTGTTGATTTTTATCCGCTCTTTGTTCCTCAACTCGGAAGAACATATCTGCTTTCTACTGTTTCTTGCTTGTCTTTAATCATACATCCAGCACCTAGACTTCTCTCCACCCCCTCCTCCATCTCCCACCCTCCTTCATTAGAAGGTTCCCTCTGTTCCCATTTCCTCTTTTACTTCATCCAGAGCAGCTGGGCTATGTGCTCACAGCAAATTAGCTGTAAAATAAAGCATACTCCCTCCCTTCTTTTCCTTTCTGTCTTTTTTTTTCCCCAGGGTGTTGTGAAAGAGAAATTATCTTATGCTAAGCAAGTGTGGGCAAGGATCAAATAATCAGAAGATACAAGAGTGCCAGAGACTTCACTTAATAACCATAAGCCATAGGAAGGGCATCTATCTCGTGGGGTCCTGACTACACCACCCTGGATGCTCACTCTCAAGTTCCTGACCAGTGGCATTATCCTCTCGGTTTCTGCTTTCACAGACTCCCCCTACCCCATAAAATCCTAATTGGAATATGAGTTCTTTAAAATATTATAATCGAGCTGTAGTCCCAGTGCCTTTTGGCTCTGCTTTTCCGTATGTGTTTAAAAATGCAACAGCAAGTGTCGTAGTTATTCGTCAATTTAAAAGGCATAGAGATTGGGTAGAGTCTCAAGAGGAGAAATGGCCCTTTAAAACAAAACAAGACAGAACAGAAATGTGTGTGTTCAATGTGTGCACTCCCATCCATTAGTGTGACTGAAACACACATGGAGAGGTCAGAGGACAGCCTCTGGTGTCGGTCCTTGCTTGTTTCAGTCAGGGTCTCTTTGTTTCTCTGTTGCATATACTAAATTAGCAGTTTAGAAGCTTCTGGGGAATTCCCCTGTCACCCCTTCCATATCCTGATAATCGCTCTGAAATTACAGACTAGTACTAAGTATCTGGCTTTTGTGTGTCATCTAGGGATTTGAATTCAGGTCCTGGCACCTGTGCAGCAAGCACTTTTTACCTTCAGAGTCATCTCCCAAGTCTGGGAATTAGTTCAAAGGCGAGGAAATGAAATCATGCTACCGAGAGCAAGATGCATAATGAAATAAATCTTTAGTACCTTCCAGGAGGCTTCTTGGCTCTCTGTGTTCATGGTGGGTGGTGTTACTTTTCAGTAATAGTTTGCAGGGGTTTGAAGGATTGACCCCTGCTCTTACACCCCCAGAGCAGAGGATTGAACCCAAAGACTTGTGTTTGCTACACAAGTGTTCTACCATTGAGCTAAATCCCCAACTGCCATCATTTTTTAATCATGAGCAGCTGGCCTATGTGCTTAGTGATGATGACTATTATCAAATGGGAGTATAACACACCAGTGTACTTTTATTCTGTGACACACAAAAGAAACACACTCCAAGTGGGTGAATGGGAGAAATCCTCCAGGGGCAGTGCCTACAAACTCATGGCCACACTATGGCTCACTCTGCGCGCTCAGAAATTCCATAACTGTTTTTTATCAAGCAATGCAATATTCTCCTTCACAAACAAACTATGCCTGGTACCTGTCTGAGTATGTCTGGCAGCAAAAGGTATATATAAGTATCTCAGATTTATTTAGTATCTTTCAAGTGCAATTATAACTTTAAAACTAGTTTATTTAAAAGGCATTTGAAGGGAATTCTAGAACTTCTTAGTGGAACACACACACACATTGAAAATGGTGATCTGAAGAGATTGCTCAGAAGTCAAGCACACTTGCTGTTACTGTAGGAGTCTGGGGCTAGGTTCCCAGTATTCCATAACACAGCTCACAACTGTAGTTGTGCATGCCTGTGGTACACATACACACAGGCAAAGCCGTCATACACATAAAAGTGTGGGGCTGAAGAGATGGCTTGGAAGTTAAGAGCACTAACTGCACTTCCAGAGGACCCAGTTTCAAATTCCAGAGACTACATGGCAGCTCACAACTCCAAGATCTGACATCTTCACACATATGTTCAGAGAAAACATCAATGCACATAAAATAAAAATAAATAAATTAAAAAAATAAAAAGTGTGAGTTAAGAATGACTGTTGCCACATTACATAATAGCCTCAATATATAATTTCTTGCTTTTTATAAATTTTAGTTTAGTTTTTTTTTTTTGAGTGTACTAAGAAATTCTGATTACCCATTTAAATAGAAGTAAGTCCTAAGACATTTTCTTTTTTCTTTTTATCTATCTCTCTTTTTTAAATTAAATATACATCATTCTTTCAAAGCGTTTGTAAGGATATGGTTAGAGAAGAGAGTTTTTGAGTTGTCATAAGAATTTAGCAGGATAAGGGTAGAGGTCTGAGTTGTGCTCAACACAATACAATTAATTATGGCTCCTCACCAGCATGAACAATATTATGTTAAGGGATCTTCAGGGGCACTGAAAGTTCCGAGACCACCTTGTAAGGAAAGCCACAAGATCAGTGAAGTGGGGGTATCCAGGTTCTCAATGTTCCAGAACTGCAGGTACCCTGCAATAGATAATCAATAACCACTTGCGGCTGTTTAAATATCAATTTCTGCCAAGTAAATCTTCTCAACATTAGGAATGAATGCCTTTGGCTTATCCAGATTTTTTTTCAAGTAGTCACACATGGCCATTGGCTCCCACAGGGCAGTGTAGACTGGAGCACTTTCTTTGACCACAGAGAGTTCTACCTGATACCTTCTGTTGAGTGCTTTCCAGTCTACCTGGCATTTTGAGGTAGATCTTTAAAAGGGAATAGCCCTAGTTGTTTGGTCAACACAACTTTTCCTACTACTGGAAAAAAAGGAGAGCAGAAGAGAGAAACAGCCTTGTGGTAGTGTTCGGTCCTGAACTAAGTCACCATTCTCAAGATTGGAATGGTGAGGGAGTAAAATGGGGTTTGCTTAGAGTTTGGGGGGTGTTTCCCTTAGAGAACACTAAACAGAAAGCAAAGTGGTTGAGAAAGAATTCTGGACCAGACTGTGGTGTCTAGATCCACTAAACCCTTTGGATCTCTGTCATCACAGGGAATTCTCAACGACTGTTTCTTTTTTTGATGTAACACTATAACTTCATCATCAAGTTGCTGTAAACATTAAGTGAGATGTGGCATGCAAAGCCCTCATCACAGTTTCTAAGTCTTATGGTCATCTAGTAAATGGCAGTCATGAATATTAAATGGAAGATGAGAACAATCACTTTAAAAATCTGCTGCTAAGAGACTAGGAAGTTTCAGACTCTCACAGAATCTTCCATCTTGAATCATCTCTTTAAAGACTAGAGGGATATTATGAAAGGGAATTTCAAAACTCTTGTTTAGGTGGGGACACCTTTCTGTTATTGTCACCAAGGAGTGATGGCTTGTCTGAGCACTAAGCCTATGGCCCCAACCATTCTTTCTAAATATGAAGAGAGTGGGTTTTTCTTTTGTTGCTTGTTTTGCTTTTGTTTAGTCATTTTACTTAACCAGGTTGAAAACTATCTTTGTTGTTGTTGTTTTTGTTATTGTTGTTTTGATGGTTTTTTCATGGGGGGGTGTCTTCATTTGAATTTCCAACTAATTATGTTGAGAACAAGAATTCAAAAGCAAATAACTTCAAAAAGAAATGGGTTGAAGTTCATCTCTGTCTAGGTTCCTGAGTAAATCTTTGTCTACCAAGGTCTTACTTGGCCAAAAAGAAATGTTTTGTGAGTTTCCATGCTTAATTATCTTTTATCATGAAACCATGATGTAGAGAAAATGTGTATGAAACCAAAACTTTTGTAATCTACAACTTGTCCCTTGACAAGCTTATGCCTTCAAGGCTATCTATCTATCTATCTATCTATCTATCTATCTATCTATCTATCTATCTATCTATCTTCATCAACATCTACCTAAGCATTCTACAAACTAAACTATATCCCTAGTACATGAGGTTTATTTTTTAAAAAACAAAACCTAAAAACCTCTAGTTCTATCAAACTTGTAATTATACAGGAGTATAATTGCTAGCATTAAAATTTTGATCATAGGGTATCTTTCACTTTGGATTTTGTTGGGGGAAGGGAGTACCTTGTAATTTGGTGTCTTTAGGTTTTATGAAATCTGAAAGAACATTGTACAGGCAATGTGCTAGAGGCTATCCAAGCTGATGTTGAGATCTCTCACCTGAAGATCTAGTAAATTACTCGCCTTTTTATAAAACAAAAAGCAGGGGAGGGATTGTGGAGTAGTCCAGCTACAGTCCTTACTCATGAGCTTTGGCATAAAGAACTCTCTTATCAAATCTCTGCTTGGTAACAGGATGCAGAATTAGCACAACTCAGAGTGAGTACTGAGGGACTCTATGCCACGAGTCCCTTAAGAAAAAGGAGGATGACTGTTCCCTGGTTTATTTGTAGAGTGCTTAGGATAGGTACCGCTATATATTCAGTTCTGTCACTGAATCTAATACCTGTATGAGATAGGTACTATATACTAAGTTGGGAACTGACTCTGTTCATGAGAACCTGAGCCTGAACCTTAGAAAGCTGCCAATAATTCCCAATTTGAAAATATTGTGGACTTCTAATTAGAAAACAAGCCATTAAAGATGCTTTGTTCTGGTCAAAAAAGACCTGACAATACTCTGAAATCTGTTGTAAGACACTGTCCTCCAGGTCTTAACACTGCTGTCCTTCTGAGTCATCAGTTGCCTTTTGAGAGTTCATCACAACTTGGTCCGTGAACTACTATCACTCCCTCCTACAAATCGAGGCCAGGAGGAACTCTCACCTGAGTATCTAGCCAATCCTTCATAGGCAACTGAGCCTTAATTTCTAGTGGCTTAGATGTCTTATGAAGGGTGTAAATTATGAGGGCTGGGGAAGACTAGAGATAAAGGCTTTTATCTATGTAGCAATGGGGAAACCATCATGTATATGGGATAAAGACTTTCTAGTGTAGCTACTTTAGGGTTCCCCCTTGCTTCTGCCAGTAATTGTTCACTCATGCTGTCTGTATAAGTAAACATAGTTAGGTCAGTGATGCCCCAGGGTAAACTGTGGTGGAATTCTATTTTGTTTTGTTGCTAAATCTTAAGAATAGGGTTTAAACTTGTTCTCACCTACCTCATGGAAGGAATTTTAGGAACAGTATTAATGATACCACAGATTGATCTTAAAATATCAGCACTTCATTTCTTCCAAGCAAATTGTTGTGTCCTGGTATAAAACAAAATGTAAAATTGTCTTGAGTCTCTATGTCTTGAGATCCATTAGGCATATAATCATGTGGTGTGTGTGTGTATGTGTGTGTGTGTGTGTGTGTGTGTGTCTATGTCTTGAAATCCATTAGGCATATAATCATGTGGGGTGTGTGTGTATGTGTGTGTGTATCTATCTTTCAATCAATTAATCATTTATCTATCTATTTATCTATCTATCTATCATCTATGTTTATCATCTGTGTGTTCATCTCTCTCTCTCTCTCTCTCTCTCTCTCTCTCTCTCTCTCTCTCTCTCTGTCTGTCTCTTCTCTCTCTCCTTGCTGACATACCTATGCATGCTTTCCTTCTCCAGAAACCATAGATAACCTAGGCACTTTGAACAGACTTCTTCCTGATTGACAAACTACAGATTTTAAATGTGGAATTTGACTGAGCCTCACTCCCACACTGGAAGAGTGGCCACATCCTCATCTGATGCTTAGGTAGGTAAAATGTCAGCACAGGTCAGAGAGGTCTACCTGTGGAGACATTTGTTCCCTGCAGACCCATGAGTAATAGCCTGGCTATAGAGTGAGTGGGAGAAAGCCCTACTCAGCACAGAAACTGAGTGCTGTGCAGGCAGAACCAGGCCACGGGGAGAAAGGGAACAGAGCAGCGACCGTGGGCTGCAGGTGGCCAGAGGCAGCGTTCTAGCAGGCAGCTACTCTTCTCTGCTGCATTCCTTCCCTAATAGGAGTAGAATCCACACTGGGATAGGTGAGATAGCACACAGGCAGATTGTCCACCAGATGGTATAGTCTTCTATTTAAGAAATATTTGAAAGGGCAACAAAATACAGCAGAAACCATCCGACAGTCCACATGGCTAATGCAAAATTAGCCAAGATGATGGTGGCGGCAGTGATGGGGGTGCTGTGGGGTGAGCTGCAGGAGCAGCTCAGCGGAGACAAGCACTGGGATGGGAGGCAGAGCAGGTGTCAGGAGGTTTTAAGGTGATTCTCCAGGAATGCTCAGTGATAAGCTTGGATGTGCTTCTCAGTCCATAGCCTTACAGAAGCAAGGCCAAGGAAGATGAGTGTGAATGTGAATGGAATTATCTGGCCTGTCTTCTGATTTGAGAGGATGGTTTATGTTCTCCCTCTGGATAAGGTGTAAACCTTGGTTGCCAGGAGTACTCTGACATTTCCCCATCCCCATCTCCTATCTTCTTGGCATGCCTGTTTCTTTCCTAATGTTTTGCCTCAGTCCTGCTTGCGCAAGATTCCGCACATCACCATCAGCAACATCATGGGTATGACACAATATGCTTTGTCCCAGGTACTATGTTAAGACTCTAGTTCATAACAGCTAATACACATAGAATGGCTACTAAATGTTGCCTACTGTTTGGAGTATTTTACATATATAGCTTTATAACCCCTATAAATGATCAATTAATAAGTGATATACTATTGTCATTGTGTGTAGGTATGCTGGTATGCATGCATGTTTCTACCTATGTTCATGTGTGCATGTGTGCGGGTGCATGTGTAGGCCAGAGGACAGCCTCAGGTGCTGTTCCTGTGGATGTGTTTTAAGCTAAGCTCATCCCTGGGACTCATGGGCTTTAAAGCTAGCCTAAGCATACAGGCCATCAGAGCCCCCAGGAATTCATCCACAGTTCTGAGATTATAAGCTTATGTTACCAAACCAAGCTTTGTGTGGGTGCTGAGGGTCAATCTCAGATACATATGCTTCTGTAGCAAGCACTTTACGCTCCATATTCCAAACTCCTTAATATCACTTCATACATGGGAAAGAGAGGAATGGGTAAGTTGAGCAAGGTCATATGGTGTGGTGGTTTTATGGAATGAGAACGGTCCTCATATGCTTGTGTATTTGAATGTTTGGTCCTCAGTTGGTGGAACTGTTTGGAAAGGACTGGGAGATGTGACCTTGTTGAAGATGCTGTGCATGGATAAACTTTAAGATTTCAAAAGCATACTCTCTCTCTCTCTCTCTCTCTCTCTCTCTCTCTCTCTCTCTCTCTCTCTCTCTCTCTCTCTTTACCCACCCCCTTGTGTTTGTGGATCAGGATGTAAGCACTCAGCTACTATTCCAGCAGTGAGTTTGGACTCTTGGTCACATATCACCATTATATCTACAATTACTTTTTTTCCCTTTTCACAAGGTAATACTTTCTGCTCTTTTTTGTTTGGGTCCTAAATGCCAGTTCATATTTCTTGGCTTTCATATTATAAAACACTCTGCCAGGAACTCTCACTTGTATCTCCTTGAGGATGACATTGTCCCTCATGCTATCGTGACTTTCATGTCTGAGTCTCCTAGACTGACACTGCCTTCTAAACTGTAGGGACAAGTGAAGGCTAGAATGATTTTGTGTATGAACCAATCCCCAAAGAAGAGACATGTGTGCATCTGTGTGTATATCACAGTGTAGAATTAGAAACTTTGGGTATGTTTTCCTCTGGTCATAAAAATTCATCTCTCTATAAATAGATTAGAAAGAATAACATTTTGAATTGAGTCTGCAGTTTTTGTTTTTTGAGGTTGACTCCAAGGACAGAGCTTCTGTTTTGGAAGAAAAGTCATTTTTCTGACTGTCCTTTGTCTTTGACCATGATAAGGGGTAAGATGGTGGTTAATTTTTGGGAGGTGGTGGAACTTCATCATTTGTAGTTGTCTTCTTGGGAATTACAAAAGACAATGGAACAGAAATGGGTTGACAAACCCATTGATCCCATATCACAAGAACAAAAAGGAATAAAAACTAAACAGAACCCTGTGTTTTTCAGCACCCCAAGGGTTCTGTCTGCTGTCACACCTAGACTACTTTTTGTTTTCTCCTCTGGAGGGTTCCAGTATCAAGTGTCTTTGTGTTAATTAATTCAGCATGTGGCACATAAAAACCTGACAGCAGATAGCTAATGTTTCTGATATGCATTCCATTTAAGAATTAGCTCCATTTCAAAGGACAACTTAACTTTGCCACAGTACCACGGATACTTGCATTGAAGGAGAATTTTCATTTCTAGACAGTTTTCTTTGCCTTTTCATATCACATGTGGGAGATCAAGTTCTACACTCTGCTATAAATTCTCAGAAAAGGCAAAATGATTTGAATATTCTTATCCAAACTAAATAAAATCAGGAAGGCATGAGGTACAGCTGTCAATAAAGGTAGACAATAAATAGACTTTATAATTCATTGTTGCTGTGTTAATATATATTTATCCAACCATGGGAATTTTATACAATACTTTAAAGAATATGTAGAATGTATCACTTTAGTTTGTAAGGTGGTCACATATACATTAGAACCTCAAATCCAGTTCCTTGAGAGAAATAAATATTGAGAAACCAATGTGGTTTCTGCTTTGGCCTGAATATCATTGAGTATGGAGTAGAAGGAAGTTGTAAAATGGCTGCCCATAGGTCTATCGAAGCCTCCTGACCCACTTTCTTTGGTTTTATATAATGAGTATGAGAGAGAAGAGTTGAAGAAGGGAATATGACCATATTTCATCATGTACATATGAGAAAATATAGAGCAAAAATAAAGCAATGATGAATGAAAAGATGGGAGGTTTTGGTTCTATCATCTGCATCTCTTTAGGTTTTCTTGTCTGCATCCCTTAGGTTCAGATTGACAGGAACCAAAGGACCACTGTCTCCCATTACAGCATACAGCATGACGTCAACCTCAGCCCAAGAGGGCAATGCTCGAAATGACAACTCAGTATCACGCTCTGATTTTAATGTTCACCCCAGGCTGAGTCTTCCTGGTCCTTGTGCCTTGCTAGATATTTTTCCCAAAGTAGAATGTTATTTACCATTGACCAGCTGCCCAGAATCACCTGGTAAATTCTTTTTCTAAACTCCAAACAGTCAAGCAAATGTAGACTACTGTTGTGTGGGAAGGCTGTCAAGTTTAGCCGTTTGGCATGGCATTCAGAAATGGATATAGTTGTAGTTTTTTTCATTCTTTTTCAAATGTCATGACAGCTGTCAAGATTTATAAATGTAAAGTACATGTTATGTTATCACATACATTTGCTGTACACTCTATCAGATGGATTACTAATATATGAAAATAAATATGTCTGCCACTCCACTGATTCATGCATCTTGAGATGCTCAAGAGATTTGGGGGACCTACAAGAGCACCTCATGACTGGAGAGTTGGCACCAAGGATTCCATAGTTTTTACCAGGAGATTTGTTCAGAAAATCTTCACCACAGAGTGGAGGACCATGCCACAGAAACAGAGGAGTTACCAGATGAATCAAAAGGACTGGTCTCTCAAGGTCCTGGTAATGGTTGTCCATGACATTCATAAATTCATCAGATCCAGTCATTTATCTATCTATCCTGTTTATTGAGTACCTATCTCATAATACCTATTATTGTAACTGATGGCATGAGGATATAAAAATAAGAACAAATATATCTGCCTTTAAGCACATCTTTGAATTTCTAGGGCTGCCACAGCAAAGCAACACGCCACCGGATTGCCGAAACAACCTAATATTATTGCCTCGGTTCTAGCAGCCAGAAGTCCATGATCAAGGCACCAGCTGGTGGCTTCCTTCTGAGTAAGAATGCGTTCCAGGCCTCTTTTCTGTATGAGCTCATTTGTGATTCTATGCATTCTTGTGCATGGCCTCATGTGTGCAGAGGTCAGAGGATGATTTTGAATGTTTTATTTAATCTCTCTCCATCTCATGTTTTGAAACAGGACCTTTCATCTCGGCCTCATAAGTTGGGCTAGTGAGCCCCAGGGATTCTGTGGAATTGGAATAGATGTGCACATCACTTGCCTGGATCTTATACATGGATCTGAGCATCCTAATATAGGTACTCATTCTTGAACAGTAAGCACTTTGCTGAGTGGGCCATTTCTCTTACCCCTGGGCTTGTCTTTACTTGTAGATGGCCTTTCCTTCATCCTGTGTCTTCACAGGTTCTTCAGACCTCCTCTAGCTCATATGTTAATTCTGTTTTTTTCTAAGGACATAAGTCATGCTGGATTAGGGCCTATCCTAATACCTTCATCGTAACCCCTTCTCTCTCCAAAGACTATCATCAAATAAGGGAACATTTCAGGTATTGGGAGTTAGAAGTTCGACATGCATTTTTGTTAGACTGGGTGGAGACCACACAGGAGCTCACATGATATTTTTTATGCTGTAAAGTAGAATAATTCTTTTCTTTTAATCAATCCTGCCCTATTTACTTAGCTGTAAGTTATACTGGCCTAAGCAATCCAGATCATGGTGATTGGCTTAACTTTACTCTGCACACACAAAAATTCTGTAGTTGGACCCAAGAGTAGAAATTCAAGTGGAAGGTATGTGTTTGAAATTGCAGAGATAGATTGTGGCTAAGAGTAGGAACCCAAGTTCTCACTGGGGTTCTTCTAGAAGGATCCATTGCTGTCAGAGGGGGGTATGTGATTGCAGGTTTGAGTCCTTCAGGATAACTTCTGGGAGCATTAAGAATAAAGTTAAAATCTGAGCAGCAGAAAGAATGTGACATGACCTAGATAATTCTTTTTTCTGCAAGGGCAAAGGGATAACAAGCTAGAGAGACGCCAGGGAACTCAGACCGACAGGTGGAGGTGCTGGGGAGGGAGACACTAGGGCAGAAGGGAAGGGAGGTAGTGCTAGGAGGAGATTTGGCTGGCATCCTTATGCCAGATCCGAACACTGGTATTCTTAAAGAAGACCATGTAGAATGAACCCTTCCGGGCCTAGCACATCAGAGCGGGGCAGCACTGCGGTAGTGACGCTTTGGACTTTTCTTCCCTTGTCCTGGAAACTTTGCTTCTTTCCTCTAGCATCATTAGCCAAGTACAAGGGACAATCTTAACTGCTATCTAAATCAAAAGTTTTGGTAGGACACTGTCCTGGGTCAACACGGTTTCAGAGACAAAGACTCATGTAGTAGGTGGCGGACCAGCTGTGCTTGTCCTTGGTTTTTTCCTGGGCTCAGTCTGTTCACACTAGTGTGGCAGTAGCAGCTTTTCTTAAACCTTAATAGACTTGCTAGTTCTCTGAGCATCGTGGAGCGCAGCGCAAGCATGACGTGACTGTCACTCCCATCAACTCGTGCAAAGAATTTATCTCTTGCCACATACACAACTCTTGGTGGTTCGAGAGATATTGGAGATTGAGGAGGAGCTCATGAGGTGTCACCTTTTCCTGAGGTTCTATAAGCAGTGGCAATCTCTGAGAGACTTTTCTTTGGTGATGTAGTCCCTAACAAGTTGCCCATGCTTCTGTAAGTAACCCCCTTAAAATCAGGGATTCACCAAGCTACACTACTGTGGGATGACTTCTTGTTTTGGCCATCGGTGTCTTATCAAGGGTTATCAAAGTATTTATTTCACATCTCCCCAGGGAAAATTCACATAATACTGTAGATGTGGTTAAGACACAGACTCTGATTTAGAGAGAGTGGGGTAGACCAACTTACTAACAGGTACAGGCAGAGTGGAATGGCTAAAGTCTTTGGAAACACAGAGTCCATTGGATCTCAGTGTCAATATTAACCTCTTGTACAAGAGCTCAAGGCTCAGGGGCCTTGCTGGTCAAGAATAGAGAACCCCCTTCTTGCCATCACCTCAACTTTTGCTAGTGCCTGCATTCATTAGAAAGGGTTAGGGGGAAAGGGAGAAAAAAAATAACAATAGAATTCTTAATTGGATCCCTGAAAGAGATACTGCATTTCCACTGATTAAGGCAATTAAAGGTGCAGACACTGCGGCTCGAAAGCTGACATCTTCAGGTGTCTCATAACAAAAATGAATGCCGCTGCGAGCTGTGCCACCTAGTCATGCTGTAAAGTAAATTAATTACTGCAAGCGAACTAATAATAACAGCGCAGGCAGAGCTGTAGCAGACTCGTGGCTTACCATCAGAGACTGAGTGGGGACTTTTGCCTCTGTGCTACCCATGAGCACAACCCAGCAATTGCTGACTGTAACATTTCTATTGTATGGTTTATGCTAAATATGCATATCTTAATTGCATTAGTCAAAATAATTAGCTAATATATTTTTGCATAATGACGAGGTAAGCAAATATCACCATAGCTCAGTGGTTCTTGCATGAGTAAATTTGGAAAATTAATAGACTCCCAATTTCCTAATTATGTGTCTTTTATTCCATGCTCAAACAAAGAAATGCTGTTGCTTACTCCTGGGCATCCTGTAATTTAGTTTGCACCTTGAAAAATTTAAAGCACCTGTGTTTGTTTTCGCCCACTTTTGCAAAAAAATGAAAAAAAGAAAAAGAAAAAAATACAAAGGAAAAATACCTTCCCTTTATCAACTTTAAATTGAAACATGAAAAAATTTGTTGGTCAAAACATTTTCATTTATACATATCAGTTGAATCTTGACTTCTTAGACATTTTTGAAACATCTGAAGTGATTATCAAAGTGGGTTCTGATGGAGCTGTGTTTAGCAGACTCCAAGGTTCTGACGGCAAGGGGGCGTTTCTTCCCACTGTCCTTCCCCTTGGATGTAGCTATTACTTTTGTCAAGTTCCTTCCTCATTCCCTCACACCTCCAGAGCAATTTTACATCCCAGGACCCTGAATGTGACAGTCTCCACCTTGTAGCAGATGAGAGCTTTTTTTTTCATTAAACTGCTTGGTGGCCCACAGCTGGACTTCTTTGGGCTCCTCCTAATTTCTCTGGGCCTGGGACTGTGAATGGGGCTAATATACTGAGCTACCTTTGGCACGTCCTGATTTAACAGAATCTGTCCATTCCCACTAAAGGCGTCAGCTCTTCCTCACTCTGTTCGAAAGTGTATCCTTAGCATGCTAATCAAATGCATACAGGCACAGAAATCTGCCCAAGAGGGCATTTCAGCAATATGCTAATATCCTCTACAGAGCTGGAAAGCACGCTTGCCTTGTGCCTTTTGATGGCAAATTTTAGGCCACCACTTAAACAGAAGAATGTTTTGGGGCTTGCTGCCCATCACATCTGGACAAAGCCCTCACTCCAAGCCTTAAGCCATCAGGCTAATGATAGGCAAGTCATTTAGACAAGAAAGCATCTGGGTGAGGATTTCCCTTAAGTTTCTGAGGAGTGTTTAGATATCTAGTGGCTTATGGGAAGGCAATCTGTAACCTGATAGGGAAGGAGAGCTTCACTTGATGTCTCTTTGCCTCTAAACAAGCTCTGATTGGATCAATTCCCTGAGCAGCTGTGGTGCTTGTCAGACTCCCAGCTGTGAGAGCACTCTGGCAGATTGCCAGCCATTCCCAGGTAGGTATCTACAACAGGCCAGTACTGTGAGCTGGGACCCTCGTCTTGGTTCACATGTGTGTCCCAGCAACCACAAAGAAATGTGTGTAAGTTTGATTTGTATGTGTGCAAAAGGCTGTCACTAAGATGGGAGAGAAGACGAAGACATAGTGGGGTGAAAGGGAAACCCATGACTCTATAAAGCCCAGGTTTGTAGGATGGTAGCTGGCACAAAATGAATAAACTTGGAAATCAAACACTCACTTAGATGCCTTGCCAAGTCAGGAGAGAGCCAGAAGTCACGGGACGTTCACTAAATTCCTGTAAGATGCACCCAGGGTGCAATTAGACATCTGGCAATTGGAATCTCAGAAGAGAAGGAAGTAAAGGCTAAAGGAAGATATTCCTAGAGCAAACCCAATGTTCTTAGAGATAGAATTAGAGTGGCAGGAGAGAAATTGGACCCTAGGTCAAAAGATGGGTGAAGATAACAAAGGCAGAGATGGGTGATGGAAGTAGCCAGGCCATAGTACCTGGTGAAAAAGATAATGAAGCAAGGGAAGTCCAAGAGTGATAAGAGAAGTGCTTGCTGGTTCCTCACGGTACAGACCAGAGTGTTCCTTCTGATAAAAAATGACCTGCCTGGATATGGATTATGGAGAGCCCTTTATCAAGATAGGAAGATCATAGAAAGGGGAATCTATGGGTCCTTCCCTTTCCTAAACTCCCCAGAATCCTAACAATGTTGTATAGAACAGCAACTTATCGCTGAGACCCTCTATATGAAGAGGCAGCCTGTATGTGACAGCAGGGCACAGTGCAAAAAATTCGGGTGGTAGATCTGCTAGAGAGGTGATGGGGCTAGGCCATGCTTGCTGCTTTTAACATGGTCTGACATGTTAGAAATGAACCCAGAGAATATCTAAGATGCAGAAATGGGAACAAGTATAGTGGGGCTTCTGTTTGGATGGAATAAACTATTAGTTGTTGAGTATATAACTTTAGCATAAGAGTTGGGGTAAAATTCTCTTCAAACAGGTAGGTACTTAGCTATGTGAATAACTTTTTTATTTTATTTTATTTTATTTTATTTTGCTTTAACCTACACTTGGTCAATAGTAGAAACCAAATTTCAGGAGAAGCAGACTATGATAGCATGCAGATTGCTACTGCCCAAAATGTGATAGTGTGTTATAAGGGAGCTTAGATACATGCATACTTTGGCCCAACTAGGCAGAGTATAAAATTTTACAAGATTTGGTTCAGAAGACTTGTTTAAAAACAACGGGAAATGAAACAAACCAAACCAACCAAACACCAAGTGCAAAGTCATCCTGGGTAGACAAGAATTTTTCAGTGGTTTGTCAAACAAAACCTTCTCCTATGTACTTCAGTCTTCCCTTAAAGGCACCACTGATTTGAAACATTGGGTTCTCCTCTGCCTTCCTGTCTTAGGGTTTCATTGCTATGAAGAGACACTATGACCAAGGCAACTCTTATAAGGGACAACATTTAATTGGGGCTGGATTACAGGTTCAGAGGTTTAGTCCATTATCATCATGGAGAGAGTATGGCAGTGTCTAGGCAGGCATGGGCACTGGAGGAGCTCAGAGTTCTACATCTTGTTCCAAAGGGACCTAGGAGAAAACTGACTTCCAAGCAGCTAGGAGGAAGCTCTCAAAGTTTACCCCCATAGTGACACACTTCCTCCAACAAGACTACACCTACTTCAATAAGGCCACAACTTTTTTTAAGGACACAACTCTTAATAGTGCCACTCTCTGGGCCAAGCGTATTCAAACCACCACACCTTCCCTTCTTTCCAACTCAATGGCTTTGATCTCATTGCTTCCCCTTCTTTTGGTGGCTTCTTTCATTTCTATACATTGTTTGGTAAATTCACACTCAAGTTTCTAGTGTCATTTTATATGAGATATCACTTCATCTTGGTCTTTGAAGATTTGTGTGCGAGCACACTCAGATCTCTTAGAGCTGCAGTTGCCAACAGTTGTGAACCTCCTGACATGAGTGATGGAAACTGAATTCCCATTCTTTGCAAGAGCAGCAAATAATTTTCTCAACCATCTTTTCAGCACCCTTCTAGTCAATATATTGCTGATCAACCAGGACTTCTCTGTTACTCTACCTTAGCCCTAGTTTCCTTATATCAATTGATTTTTATTTTGTGTGCTTCATGCTAGGCTCTATGATTTTTGGTAGAGGTAGAATATCTTTTCCATGTTTTTCTAGTCCTCATCACTATACTTTGTACTTAGTAGACATGAATTTAATGAAGAAGATAAATGTGCAAACAAATGAATGTATAATGCCAATAAAGGGTTTGTGAGTAAGACGGAAGAAATTGAAATTTATTGTGCAGGCATGGTAGGCAAAAACTGCAAGAGGAAGATGCTTATATTTAACTCACATGTTAAGAAGTAAAATTAGAAAGGAGGGAAAAAATCAGAGAAGAAAGAGAAACACATGGACAGAGACGAGAAGGAAAATCTATGGGAGAAAACAGTGGTTAAAATCTGCATATTCGTTTTGCAATTAAGAAATCCCACATTTGTATCTGGAGATTTGAGTAGTTTTAGGTGAGAGAAAAAATAAGATGATTTTTTATAAACAAACAAACAAATTAATTAATAAATAAACTGAGAAAGCTCTTCTACAACATCAGTCAGCAGCAAACATCACCAAGAGTAGCTAGTAGCCAAGTTTACCTTCTCTGCTGCATCCTGATGATGTGTGGATGTGATGTTGAAATTGCTACATCCTTCTCTTATCTTTTCCAATATTATGTTCACGTATGTCATCTGAAGCCTGGAGCACATCTAAAGGAGATGCCCTCCTATGGAATGCTAACAAAGGCAAGCCTGGGTTCCTGGGAACTTACCTACTGGCCTACTATGTGTGCCTGACCCTTGTGTATGCTGCAGAGATCTTGAGAATGTTTAGGAGACTCCCAGTTACCTTTATTCTATTTTGAACTGCGTTCTAAAATATTTGTTAAAATACAGTTATTAGAGCAAATAATAAAGCCATGGACTTTCATTATTAATTTCAAGTTTTAGGAACCATGCTGGGAATTTGGCAAAGAAATTTCTTCCAGGGGGACCTTGGAGAGCTCCCAAGACAGTGTTCCTGATATAGGCCCTCCTTTCTCACTATAGCTTTGGATATAGGCTTCTTAACTCAGGTCCCTTTCTTTTCTCTTTTCCTTCTTTCCCTTTTCCCCACAATGTTGGGCTGGGCTCTTAAACAGCTGCTGTGCTTCATCAAGATACTGGTGCATTTTATCGATGTGAGTCTTGTGTGTATGCATGTGTGCGCGCCAGTAAACAAACACGTGTATATTTAAAACCAATATTAGCACAGTGTTAAGACTGAAAGCTCTGCAGTCAAATCAGGAAATTCCAAAGTTCCTGAGCTGTAAAGCTCTCCCCTCGTTCATTTCCTGCCTTTTCCTCCACAGCCCCTGAGTCCCACAGGAGGGGATATTCTGTTCCAGCTCTGTCAGGTCAGCCTAAATCAGACTTTCTCTGATTTTGGAAGTGCTTTCATTTAAACATCTCAAATTCAATATAACAAATAGAATTTGATTTAAACACTTTGGAAGGGAAACAAACAAAGTGTAGGGGGAAGGGGCTCAGGAAAGGTGTTTCCATTTATAAGTCAAGAAGAGGCAAGTCTACTTTTAGTTTCTGCTTGATGATCGTTATCCAAACAGGAGCTAAAAGAAGAGCGGAAGCACTCCTCATCTTAGACCCAACACCCAATTGTTTAAACCTTCTCCACTCAAAAATAGGAAACCATTTTTCTTCAGAATTGGCTCCTATTGCCTTCCTTAATGAGGACTACAGGCTTGCCAAGTTTGAAGTTCACAGCTTCAGTCATTTTGAGTTTCAGAAGTACATCTAAAACGTTTTAATATTTTATTTTTTATAGTAAAAAAAAAATCAACTTTTTCTGTCTAGGTGTGTGACAATCAACCCGTAGCTATATCATGTCTAAATTTAGATTCAGTTGAGTTCTCTGGGGTCTCAAGTGTTGGGTAACTAACACAAATGACTTTTGTTCTATTACCATGTGCTCTCTGCTGGATAACCTCCCATCTGGTTCCCTCTCATGGCCATTATCTGAGTAGTATGAACTGTCAACAGGTGTTGGTTGGCTGGGAGACAGGGTCTGATTGGTTTGCTACTTGATGCTTGACTCGGTGCCCCACACAAACTCACACTTCAGTCTTCTCATAGCAAGTCTCGCTTTTTTCCCCGCTTCCAAAATCTTCTGAGAGTTGCCAAATAATAAGAGACAAATTGTGCAAATTAAATGTCAGGAAATGGTGCATTCATCAGGGAGCTTTTTGCCATCCATGGTACAGCCAATTCCCCTCTCTAAGCCAAACATTTCTCCAAATTGGAGTAGGCTTGATGAATTTCTTCCTCTTTTTTTGAGTTAAAATATGACAGCTGCTTATTTTCATTTTTGTTCATCTGGTGAAACCAGAAGGGGCCCAAAGAAGTCATTAATGTCCACTGTGTGAGGGCTCTAGGAAGTACATTGAGGATGGAATGCATGAACAGGATTGTTCACCATATGTAGGCTAGAAACATCCTTATGTTCGGGGTCCACGGGTAAGGGAGGGAGTGTGTTATAATTAACTGTATAGTACATATGGTGGACTGGAAAGTTTACTCCTTGGAGACTAGTTGAGTTATAAAATCAAACAAACAATGGAAACAGTCAATTAACAATGACTCTTTCAAACATTTGTCACATCGCTCCTGTGACTCCTGTGGCTCCCATGGCAGTGCAGGGGTGAGGAAGCAGGAGCATGTCCTGATCCTAGATCCCTCTTTTTTTTATTGTCTTAGATAAGAAAGAACAGACTATCACAAGTAAAGTTAGCAGACCCTGTTTACAAGAGAGTAGCAGCATGTGTATGTGTATATGTGGTGGGGGTTTGCCAAAAGTGGGTGAAAGTGTCTCACTGTAGCCTTGCCAAGAACCACTAGAAAGCTTTAAATGAGTCCTGTCCCCTAGAGCCAATGTCGGTTCACCCTAAAGTCTCTGTACAAGCTGCACTCCATCCAACCGCAGGATCAGTAGGACCTGGACTGGAATACATCATCTCTCCTGCAGTTCCTATTCCAGGGAGCCTTGATGACTAGATTTTCAATAGAGAAAAATTTCTGGCTACTGACCTTTTTTCCTAATGGGTGGCAACTACTTTAAACTCATTTGTTTAATGGTTCTCAAGTGAAGGTAAGCCATTATACTCCAAAGTCTTGTCTCTTACCCTGCCTTTTAACCATGCCAATATGTGAATATGTGAGGGAGTTAATCAAATGGAACTTTTAATAGTTTTTGTTAAGCTGCTATCTTTGAGACACTTATTGACATCCATTTAACAACCATGATCACCTCATGTGTATTAACAGGCTCATCCTTAAAATATGACCTCTTGGACCAGCAAGATGGCTCAGTGGCTAAAAGCACCTGATGTATATGTCTGATGATCTGAATTTAATCCCTGGGACCCACATAAAAGGCAAAAGAATCTTCATGTCCAGGGTTGTTTTCTGATCCTTCAAACAGGCATTATGGCTCATGCACATGTGTGCATATTCTCATGCACATGTGTGTATGTGTGTATGTGTATGTGTCTAAGTGTACAAACAGGCACACACACCAAAACAAAAATATATAAATAGTAAAAATAAAGTTTTTAAATGTAGCTTCTCCTTTTACATTGACCATGACACAGGTCACAGACTAATCAATCAATAGCTTACTCACAAGTCCCCAATGGCTTTTCTCAGCTAAAATATCTAACATACTTTAGGTGACGTTGGTTCTCTGTATCTGGTTTTCTCCCCCTTATCTTTCTTTACCCTGTATGCCCTGCTTGTTTTAATAGCCCAGTGGATGTCTTTAGTTTCCAGAGATTTTGGATGCTTTCTTGACCTTACTTCCTCTCCTTTCCACTATCCCCATTTTCTTAACTAAGCCGTCTCTGCTGCATCTGCATACATGCATGAATACTTTGTGAGCACCAACTGTAAAATTCTTCAGACTTTTTTCTATGTGCTTGAGTGTCTGCCTGTCCCCCAGAGGACAACTTTAGTAATCCACTGTCTCTGCCCTGTTGCCTTCGGGTTCTGCACCAAGCTTGTCATGAACTGGGCACTCAATAAGCATTTGTCAAACAGTCAACTGATTGATTTAGTATGCTAAACACTGAGATAGGCATTGATCTAAGATTTATTTTATCCTAAGTGGTTGTGGTTAACTTTGGAAACATCTCTCCCCAGTAGTTTACCTTTACTTGGTTCTGTTTTTTAACCTTTGCCTCACACCCCACTTTTTTTCTCAAAGTCTCCAAGAGACTTTAGATGGAAATGTTAAAGCTGTACAAAAATAAAAAAGACCCTTGGAATCCAGACATGCAGTTTATAGAATCTGTGCCCTTGGGTTGCTTTGTAGGCATTACCAACTTCTGCATAATGTTTTGATCACAGAAAACATTAACCCCTGAGCTATGTGTAGCTGCTTCAACTAAAGTTCTGCCTTGTAGTAGATATCTTGTGTTATGTGTATGTCTCTGAGAGTCTAGCAGACAGAGCTCACACATCACAGGTACTGAAGCTTAATCAACTCCAACGAGATGGAGACTTTGGTGGGTAGGGTGTAGACTCTCCAGAGTTGGGCAAAGTCACTGAACTGTCACTTTCTGCTTACTGGCAACCTTGGTATTAAAATATCTACCACTCTAATCATCTTTTATTTTCATTATTCTATTACTGTGTTGAACAAGTGCCTTTTTAGGTCAAAACATAGTAGCATTGTGGATGAATTCTAATCAAGATGAACTAGAACAGCCCTTAAAAGAGAGGGTCAACATTGAATAAGTTAGCTTACCACACAAATAATCATCTTCACAAAAAAATGTACAAATTTAAAAGAAATCTTAGACTCATGGGCGTGTATATACAGATGGTGGTCTGAAGCTATTTATGGAAAACAGCAGGGATGAGATAAGGGGAATCTTAGATTCTGTGTGTGTATGAAAGAGAGAGAGAGAGAGAGACAGAGAAACAGAGAGACAGAGAGACAGAGAATAAAAGAGAGAAATAAAAAGAGGGAGGGAAGGAGGGAAGAAGAAAGAGACAAAGACAGAGAGAGGAGAGAGGGAGAAAGAAAGAGAGCAAACTCAGGCACCAAGAAAAATGTGAAGGTGACAGACACGAAGTTCACCCTTTAGCAGTCAGATAATCAATCCCATGACTATTTTATACAGGAACTGAGAGGACAAGACACTAAATGTGCTCCAGTCTCTTTTAAAAAATCATTAATATTAATTATATTGTGTTGAGTTGAGAGCATGCATAGAGGTTAGGGTGCAACTTTAGCGAGTGAGCCCATACCTTGGGACGTGCCGAAGGAAGAGTCTCACTTTTTTCTGTTTTTGTTCTCTGTGCTTTAGGCTAATTGGCTTGTAAGCTTCTGGCTTATTCTCTGGTCTCTACTAACCATTTAGCTCTAGGGATGTTGAGGTTACAGATTTATGCCCGTGTGTCCAGATTCTTACATGGGTTCTGGGGACTTCTGGCTTTTGTGCTTAGTGACTTAACCTGCTGAGCCAGTTCCCCAGACCCAAGCTCTAATTTCTCTAACTTCCTGGCTTACGATTGGGTAGAGCTCAGACTGCCATCAACTCCCAGGACAGAATGCAAATATCAACTGTTTGAGCTCACATTATTTGTTTTCTCTGTCAGAGGGTGACACACGAATCAAACATGAGAAGCAGCTTTGTAGTTCTGCATTTGTGGAGCACCTACTTTTTCAGTATACACCTCTCCCCAAAATTAGAGAGTAATATTTCATTTGCTCTTAACACACACACACACACACACACACACATTTTTCAGTTTCTCTGCCCAATTCCTTGATTCCTTTCACACATCTTGGACAGACATGCAAATTCTGAAGGTTTCCCAGGTGAAGAGTCTCCATTTTGGAAATCTGCAGAAAGACTAGCTGATGCCCAGAATTGATCTGCCCAGTGTTTAGAGTCTTAATTTCAGGGACTAGAGAGAGTGATGGTCCGGAGTGTACGGACCAGCTGGCACTAGTGAAAGTGTGAAGACACACTGATGGGGGGGGGCAGAGAAGGTTTGTGGGTGTGTTTTGAAGACTGTTGAATGCAACTGACTCAATTGCCTTTATTCATCTGCTCTGGTGCTTGCAGCAATTTGAGAGGGTCAATCTCTTCTCACTTCAACACATTTGGTAAAGTATGCTGATACGATGTCACTCAGGAGGCTGTCTCTGGGAGATAGATGTATTCTGTTTGTATCGGGACATCCTCTTTGAGAGGACATTGCAAGTCATAACGTGGTTCCATCTGGTGTTCATGTTTGGAAAAGATGGATACGGAAGTCAGAGAGTCACAGACAAGAGTCAGAGGACATATATGTGATATGAGAGCTGACTGGGAGATGGAGGGAAGGAGGGAGGAAGACAGGAAGGGAAGCAGGGAGGGAGCAAAGATGGAGGCAGGAAGAGAAAGGGGGAACGGAAAGAAGAAGGGAGAGAGGGGGAGGGGAGAGGAAAAGTAAGGGGGAGAGAGAAGGGGAGAGGGAGGGGAGAGGGAGAAGAGAGGGAAGGGGAGAGGGAGAGGGAGGGGGAGAGAAGGGGAGGGGGAGAGGAAGAGGGAGGGGGGGAGAGAGAGTATGAATCTGAGTGAGATACAAAGAGAAGTGTATTTAGAGGAATGAACTTTGGAGAAAAGAGAGGACAGTATTAAGAAGCAGACATGGAGAATGACAGGAAGAAGAGTAGAATCTGAAGAACTTGGGAAGAAGAATGAAAAACAGGAAAGAAGAAGGAGGAGGCGAAGCATATGTCACCAAGACTCAATCTTTTCATTTGAATACTCTGTGCTGTTTTGGTCCCCCAGGTTCAACCATATGTACATGATGTTTTATTAACAAACCAAAATGACTCATAACTTTTCAGTTACATGCACTGAAGCACAGTGAGTTAAATGTTCATAAAAACCCAAAAACCCTGAAAAAAAAGTCTATGCAAGTCAACCATATTTTTTCTATCAAGTTTTCTTCAGAAATGTTTACAGGGGGAGGGGTAAACTTCATATACTAACTCCATATTTCCTTGAGCGGTATCAGCAGAGATAGTCTCTTCTGGAGAATTCTTTAGTTCTCTTTTCAAGAGCTCATCTGTGCTGTGTCTGGCTATTGTGGGCACTGTCTAGGCATCAAAGGGGTACCAAAATTTTGGGTGGTCCAGGGTGCAGCATTTTAAGGACTCTAGACACCAGGTTATTTTAACGCTTCCTTTAGTAATAATACTTTCAGAAAATCAGTACACAATGTGTGTGGATTATTTATTTTTCTTGGTGCCAACACTTGAAAGTAGAACTATTTCATTCCACCATCGTGGAAGAAAGAGGAAAAAAATGTTGAGGCTAATGTGATACTTCACTAATGCACATATAGTAGTCCATTCGCTGATCCACACAGGAAAGAAGGTTGTCTTTCCCACAAGAGAGTAAAAGACACTCAAGTCAAAAAGGAACCAAATAATGATGATGATACTGTTAGTTATTGTACCACCAATGACAGGCATGACTGCCATTGGGGCCAGTCTACCCTGACTGATGTCTGGGTAAGAACTCACTTCTTCCCTCATCCTGGCTCAGTAACTATTTGATGGCGGTTCTAATGTTTGCAACTTTCTCCTCTTGCCTATATTAAAAGTTTCCTGATGTTCCAGGCTCTGCATCATTCCTCATCTTTCTGTTTCTCATAGCACTCAGTGCTGTGCTTGTCCCAGATAGATGTTCAGTGTTATAAATAGTCCTATCCTGGAATATGGGACAGGGAAACTGTCACATGTCTGCTGCAGAACTGAGATGTAGAATAGCTGAATGTCTAGTGGGTTTTCCGGGAGCACCACACCAGTCTTTTTATCAGACAAACCAGGAAACCTTTAAATCTTCAGTTTGCTTTATTTCTTAATTATAACTCAAGAGTAGGAAGTGAGGAGGGGAAATAAAGATGAAGAAAATACTCCAACAGAGATTATGCACCTACAAGTTTCTATCCAATGCAATTATTTTTTTAATCTAAATTAAACATTTTCCTTCTATGCATGTTTTCTATATGGTATCATACAGAACGCAAAGTCAAATGAATACAACCCATACCTACTCTTTCCACCCACACACAGGAGAATCTTAAGTGGTATATATTATATTAAAGCTGTGGTCTATTCCTGTCCCATTTCACCAATAGGCACCTGGCTGACACTTGATTTTCATGACAATACTAATGGGCAGTAATGTTTGGGAACCTTAAGGTTCATGTAGTCCTTTGGCTATTCAAGAATATCTCATAATAAGATCCCGCGGAGTAGAAGACAAAGTCAGCATTTATTTTAGCTAGCAACCAAGGGTACATGTGTTTAACAAGGGGTGAAAGGAAAGAAGCATAAGCATCTTGTATTTAAATTGCAAAGAGGAGAAATGGTTCCTTTTTTGCTCTTTGAAGGTAAGGCATCTCAGACTCTACAAGTGGGAATATTTTAAGGTTTCTTTTGGTAATGATTTTCAGAAGATCATGAAGGGATTTATGGCTTTTACTATCCTTCCCAAAACACAGGAGCTCTTCTATTCTATCAAAGTAGAGAAACAAAGAAATTAATGTTAAGGGCCATTGTATCCACTAATGTATTCACTGAAAGGCGTGGTACAGTATTATATAGCAAAAACAAGGCTTTAAGGCTGAATTGGTGGTAAGAACTTACACATACTCCCTGACTCTTAGGTCCCATATTTTCTCATCTGTATGTAATTAGAAAACATTGGGCTTTGAGGATCTCCTTGTTCCTGAAAAGGCTAAGCTGATTCCATGACAGGCTTCAAATAGGAAGTTAGGAAACTAGGCCTAAATCTCTGTTTTCAAGAACTGGGTAATCCCAGGTCTCAGAATCTATCCAGCCTACTGGCCTATGGCAAGGACAATGGGTCAGTAGCAGTTTCCAGACCTCCTCAGCTACTTCCTCAGCAATAGTTTCTAGACTTCCCCAGCAAAGTTCCAGTTCCCACGCCCTGGTAAGGGAATGTCCACAGAGATGAACCCAAGAGATTAACGCAGAGGTCACCTACCCCAGAATTCCCTAGTGTGCTTTAAATCAGGCCCACACAATTGCTTGGTTGTCTCTCTATTCTGGCAATGGGAGGCCCCAGCATGCTGGACTTCTTTGGAATAAAACACTTTGTGTTTACAAATTATTTGAGTCCAGGGTCTTATTCCTTAGCAAATCATGAACTCTAACATTTTATCCCACTGAATTCCTCTATGAACTCAGGTGAAGTTATTGGTACAGGCCCCAGAATTAACTTTGGTTCTTTACTCCTTCCTTTCTTTGTTCACAGAATGACTCTGCTTCTCCACAGCCTTCCTTTCTTTGTTTCCTATGTCTTTTGTCACCTTGACACAAAGGTACAAATTTGTAAGACAATGACCATACAGTCACCAAACAATTTTCTTTTTGACTTTTGTAATTTCCTTCTTTTATTGCTTTACTTCTTCCATTTAATATTCTTTTTAATAGGGATAGAGGGGAATCAACAGATATGTTAAAGTCTTAATACTTTAAAGTGACCTCAAATTACATTTTCTAAGCAGAAGCAGGGGCTAGAGAGATGATTTTTGTCATTAAGAGTATTTGCTATGGACGTGGAACCATCTGAAATCCCAGAAAACACAGGATGGGCATTATCCACTTATCCTTGTAATTTCAGTATTGAACTGGGGTAAAGACTGTGAGGTTGCTGGGCATTGTTGGCTGCCAGCCTAGCTGAAAAACATGGACTCCAGGTTCAGCACGAAACTGTCTAAAAGGAATAAAATAAAAAGTCATAGAAAACTCACAGTTCTGTTCTCAGGTTTCTTGTAGGCACCTTATACATTCTCCACACATAGGTCATGCACACACACACTCATACACACAGACTCACATATGTACCACAGCACATGTATGTCATACTCACATACACATGCACATAATGTAAACATACACACAGAGAGATACACACATTTGAATACAGTACATATATGTCACAGTTGCACACATGTATAACACACAAACACACACACACACACACACACACAATTAAAGTTTAAAAAAGAAACCCAAAAAGTTGAAAAAAGAAAAGAGGCAAAAACATGGCCATTTCACCATGGAACACAAGCCAGATCTTTTTACTAGGGGAAGAGTGCTTTCATACCTGAAGCTTCCATGAAGGTTTCAGAAGGAACATAATCCCAAAGGAAATTCTTTTTCCCATTAAAATGTCTAGAGTAGTGTTAACTGCTTGCTTTTTGTGTCTCTGTATCCCTTCCCCTACGTGACACTAGAATTGATTCAGAGAAATGGCTGTACCCACAGAACATAATAAACATCTCCAGAAGAGCCTGGGAGGATGGGCAGAAGCAGGGAGGAGATGAAGGAAAATCAATTGCTTGGCGTTGACAACTTCTTCTTGTAATAACACTATTCTGTCACATTGCATTAGCAGCACTTTGCAATTGTATGTGTTTTTGCTAACAGGCTGTAAAAGTGTAATCATATGAGCACTGAATACATTGTATTAGTGGAAATGATTCGAGGAGATGTGTGCTTTATTATAACAGTATGGTGCATAATGTGTTGCTTACTGAAGTGAGACTCATCATTTTAGTGCAAGAATATTTATTATTTGTTTGTTTGTTTGTTGTGACAGTTGCACCTCCCTAGTATAATATGTATTATATATAATTTATAATATATCATAATATAAAATATTAATATATATCTGAGTTTTCTTTCTTCTCATCCATTTCTCCTCTCTCTGTTTATCTAAGCAGCATGCTTCTGAACAGTGGGGTTAAAAAAAGTAACCCAGAGTACCAAATTCTCATCCATCTGAGAAAGCAATGGCTTTGTTTGGGTTTCCTGACACCAGTTATAATGCTAATGAATTGCAACTGCTTAGCATCTTCTGCAAAGAAAGTAGTAGGGACAAAAGGGGAGGAATTTCACACTCATGTGGCAGTGGCCAGGGTGTATCCCTAAGCAGGAAGCATGTGCTGAGGAAAATGTAGCCAGAGTTAGAGACAGGATGGAGGAAGATAAGGAAGATCCATGATTTTTGTCTTTAAAGAATTTTACAGGAATATATACCACCCAGGGTTGCATTGAGAGTGATTTAAAATGGACTTTTGCTTGATTTACTTAGTAAAATCTATATTGATCTCCCCCCCCCCCGTGTGTGTGTATGTGTGTGCATGTATTTTTCAGTTCCTTTAGAGTATTTGTCCTTGAGCTCAGAAACTGTACAGTATGCATCTTCTCTCTACACTAGCACTTGTCAAAGTTTGTCAATAAGCAGCTCTTTCCCAGCTGGATTAAATACAATTGGCATCTGGATCCATACCTGAATCTGTTTCCTAGTGTTGCTGATGTAGGTCAGTATTATATAGTGACTGGTTTGTACAACAGAAATATATGATCTCCTAGTCTGGAAGGCAGAATCTACCTCCACAAGCCCTATTTCTCTGAGCAAGGAATTCCTGAAGGACTCTCTTAGATCCTGGATGACCCTGGTGTCTTTCTGGCGATCTTTAGTGTTCCTGGAGTTGTAGGCATCTTCCTTTGATGTATACCTTCATCTTCACTTTGCATCAATTTGCATGTGGTATCCATGTCTTCTTACAGTAGGGCTCATCTAAGTCCAATAGGATATCATCTTAGTGATTTATGTCTGCAATGTTCCAATTCTTAAATGAAGAAACAGACTGAGGTGCCAGGTATTAGGAGTGTTACATAGGGTTTGGTAGAATTGGTTATATATGTATATATGTATGCCAAGGACCAGACTCAGCTTGGAGAGATGTTGAAAGAAGGGGCATTTGAGAGCACTGCCATAAATGACACAAAGTCAAATTGTGGGTCCAAACTGATGGCCTACGTTTTGCTCCAGACAGCTTTCCAAATTGCTTTTTCTGTTTTGCTCTCTGTGAAGATCTCCAGGTAGTTCTCTGCTTGAAATAGCATTCTCTTAACTCTCTGGATAGCTCATCTCTTACAGATCAAAAGCCTATTTTTAAAATTTTACATGTCAACTCAGTCATTACCACAGATCCCTTTTGGTTATCCCATGTATCAGCATCCCATGACCCAAGCCCCTTGACTCCTAGAAAGAGACTCAAGCACAAGCATAGACAATAAACTAGCTAGGTGGGAACCCAGCCTGAAATTACCATTCCTCCTATGTCTGGACTTAAATTGGCTCTATCCTAGGCTGGTCTTGAATTCAGGAATCCACCTGCCTTTGT
The DNA here is from genome assembly GCF_963924665.1 of Micromys minutus. Classification (NCBI taxonomy): domain Eukaryota; kingdom Metazoa; phylum Chordata; class Mammalia; order Rodentia; family Muridae; genus Micromys; species Micromys minutus. The sequence continues at coordinate 53,668,402 of NC_137977.1, forward strand.
AAGCATAAACAAACAAACAAACAAAATTTAGCTGGGTGGGATCTTTCCCTGCAATCACTACTCTCTAAATCTTTTATCACCTTCTTTAATATCTATCTTCCTGACGGGCTGGCTCATTGTAGCTGCCTCTGTTCCCTTAGATCTGTGATGTTTCTTATACAAGTCATATTGCATCCTTATATTTTGCACAGTTCAAAAATTACATATTTTCTGTCTTGGGTTTTTAATGTTCTTTCCCACAGCCTTAAGGGTTGTCTGAAGGTTACACTATTCTCTCATTTTGCTAAGATATAGACATGACTTCACCTCCAGGACTCAGGCTTATCTCTGATTATCATTGAGTCATTCATCTTGGCAGAGAAGGCATTCCTTGAAGGAGGACCCTAAAACTAAGTTTACTATTATACAAGCAAGCCTTATGCCCACAGCAACCATCAAGACTCATAGAGGCCCACAGCCTGTTGGCTGTGTCCCAGGGGCATAAAGTATGTCATGCTACATGCTATCTATTACACATGACCAAGCAGGATCATATATCTCTATCTCTATCTATCTTTGTTAATTTTAATGCATGATTTTCTTATCCATTCAACCTCTTGATGACTACTATGCTTAGCCTATGTAGAAATTTATGGGTTAAACCACTGAAGCTGCAAAAGTACTTCACCTATAGTAGTTATTTACAGTATATATTTTAAGATCATTGCAGGTGATAAAACATTAGAAGATGGGGCTTAACTGGAGAAACATGGGCCAGTGTGGTACTGTGAGCAAAGGCAAAGTAAAGAAATGACTAAAGTGATCACTATATATTTTTGGTTTTCTGACTGTCCGGTAATTTTGCCCATCTATACAGCCTAGTCAGCTGGACTCTTCCACAGTGATCTCAATGGCTTTTGGGGGGGAAAGAGGTTGTCAGTCTTTGGTTGCTATATAGAGCATGAGTCATTGGCCACCAAACAGGGAAGTTTTAGTCTTTGGTCAGTAGTCCCAGAGATCTAAAAACTTCTCCTTTGGAGGAGAAATTTGGGGGACTGGCTTATACTGGTGAGGCAAAGTAGAACAGTAAAACTTGACAGTGTCTACAGTCTGAGCAGGGTTCTGGTGGTGAGAAAAGTGTGAGCATAGCTTTTGCCTAGTGGTCAGTGTTAACAGATTCAAAATAAGCTCCAGGAAGAAGTCTATTGGTGCTCATCTCTTTGGAGATGGCTGTAGGGCCTAGAAGGTAGTATTTCTGTCTATCAGGGAAGTAATTTTCTTCAAGCACTTTAAATGTCATACTCATTAGATTTTTCTGAGGGATTCGAGGGCTATCATTTAGTACCTGAGTTTGGTTATTGTTTTACATGAAACAGACTTTGGTTGTTTCCAGTTACCTGCTTTAGTATTAACACTGACAACATTTACCAAGGGCTAAAGCTTTTTTTCCCCCTATAAGTAAATTACATTTGTACTTACGATGGCTACAGATATAGTTTTGAGCACATTAAAGAATTGGATTATTTTTATAGTAACTAAGCATTAAACTACCATTACTCAATTATCTTTAAGATTTTACAAGTTAGTAGCTTTTATAAGATTGAAATTTTGCAATTTTATTCATTACAGGTTGAGCTTTTTTTTAAACCATCAAAATAAAACTTTAGATGATGAATGCAGTGCACAGAGAGAGACTGAAACCTTATCTTCCTGATTTATTTAAAAAAATAGTACCTTTACAAAATATCGGTTTTTAAAAACATGACTCAATTTATCCAATTACCTAAAGCTTAAGAAAGTCCGGAAAGACAAAGAGGCTAGACAGACATCTTCAAGTGAGTTTCTGATAGCCTGAATAGACCTTAGGAATTAATAAACTGCAATCATCCAACATATGCTGTTTCTAATAAAATATCTTAGAAGCCCATTGTTGGACCATTAGCAAAAACATAAGCACCTACACATGCATCTCTACATCAGATTTTTTGTTAGTCTGAGTGGGCCTTTATAACCTTAGGAATTTATAAGCCTTAACCAAACATTTGTAGTTAGCATATCTTATTTTTTTATAAACAAGAATTAAACCCAAGTTATACACATAATTTGGTACCTCAAATTAAGATTACCTATGCACAAACTTTCAGCTATGAAAACTTTTGTTACAAGTTTTTAAGCTGTTTATTACAGATTTTATATAATTTTAAACCATACCTAATGAACTTACAAGTAAGTCCTAAATACGGAAACTTTACATGGCAATCTTACAAATCTGGAGATAAAACGAAGTTTACACTTCAGCAAAAACTTTAGAGCTAAAAGGAGGGAGAGGGAGGATATTTAGAGAGTTAAACATCTGTGATTACATTTAGCCATTTTCAAAGACAGTAAACAAAACCAGGAAAATCAGTATGAGATAAGCTGTAGTAATCTCTGTTGGCAACTTTACCTCTTAGCTGTTTTTAAGCACACAGTGTTTTTCCTGGACTGTTCTGTTTTGCTCTCCTTCCTGTCCCAGAGTCAGGTGGCCAGACTGACTGTCTTAGTCATTGTTTTACTGATTCAAGGAGGAAACACCATGACCTAAGCAACTCTTATTAAAGAAAGCATTTCATTGGGCTTGACAGCAGGTATAATGCTTAGTCCATTCTCATTACGGCAGGGACCATAGTGGATTGCAGTCATAGCTGAGAATCCTACATCTTGATCTGCACTGCGCAGAATGAGACCCTGGGCCTGGCATTGGCTTTTAAAACCTCAAAGTCTTACCCCCCAGTTCTGCACTTCTTCCAAGCCCACACAGTCTAATCCATCCAATCCTTTCAAAGATATCTACTTCCTGGTGACTAAGCACTCAACTACATGAGCCTATGGTGGCCAATCTTATTACCACCACAGCGACTTTAGAGGAAACTTTTAAACAAGGCCTGAGGCTATCCGGAGCCAGGTTTTTCAATAGACTTAGAACAGCATGTGCCATACCCAGAAGGTATTTGTGTCTCTGTAGGACTGAGTTAAGTGAGCAGAGGAGAAGCAATGGCAAAGAACAAAGATGACTTAGAGACAGATAAGAACTTTTTGAAAGTGTAAAATAGATAAAGCCTAGACATAGGAAGTCTCTAGATCTTTTTTTTTTTTTTTTTTTTTTTTTTTTTTTTTTTTTTTTGGGTGTGGTTGCAAAAGTTGTTATAAACAATGAGAATTTGAGAATGTCTTTTCCCCCCATTCAAACAGACTATCTAGTTTGTACTGAGGCCAAGCTGTTTGCTCTAAGAGAGTAAGTCTGTCTGTGAAATTTCTGAATCCAAGGAAGGAAGAGATTAGAGAAGGCAAGTGTGAGGAGCTGGTGAGTCTAAATAGCCCATGGGTAGTTCAGGCTCCTGTAGGTGTGGGGGGGGGAGACAGAGAGAGAGACACAGAGAGAGAGACAGAGAAAGAGACACACACACACACACACACACACTCGCACAGAGAGACAGAGACATGTAGAGAGACAGAGAAACAAAGAGACAGAGAGACACACACACAGAGAGACAAAGACAGAGAGAGTCACATACAAAGACACAGACAGACAGACAGACAGACAGACAGTGACAGACACACACACACACAGACACACACACACACACACACAGAGAGAGAGAGAGAGAGAGAGAGAGAGAGAGAGAGAGAGAGAGGAAAATTCCATGAGAAAAATCAGATGGAGAGGGAACCAGAAGCAAAGTATAAAGATGAAAGAGTCTCAGGTAAAGGGTCATCAATAGAGTTTCTGCCTGGTGAAAATTTCTTCAGGGCCACGATTCCAATAGTGTACAAACGGAGACCTGGGGAGGATAGTAAGATAATGTCCCATGGGACAAAATTTTAATCTGAGAATGTCCCAAGAGGACCTGAATAACATAGAGAGGTGTCCATTTCTATGTGATGGGCACTCAGAAGGGGCATCAGGAGGCCACCTTGTACATGTAGTAGGATTCCAGAGGAGTTGATAGAGTAAACAAAACAAAACAAACTGGCAGCTCCAAGTGAGACACTTACTGAGTAGACAAAGAGAGACAAATAGTTAGAGCAGATGGAGAAGAAGATGGCTCTAGAATTTGGAGTTAAACAGGTTGGATGGCAGATGCTAGCAGGCACAAATGATCCATACATTAGGAGGGCCAAATTAGCAAGTTGGTTCAGATGGGAGGGATCAGGTCCTTTGGAAAGGAGACCCATGTTTTATCTTCTAGGTTTTGGCAAGAGATGTAAGCAAGGGTACAGTAAAGAAACCACCAAAATGGCCACTTCATAGTAAAGGGACAGCTACAGGTTTTAGAGAAAAAAGAAGCAGACTGGCTGTGGCCAGGGCCAGAGAAGCCACACTTGGAGAACTCTTGCAGGGTGTGAGGAGGACCAGTAGCTGAGGGGAGGGAGGCCTATGAACTGGAATAGTCCGGGAGCTAGCATAGTGGGGAAGTGAGGAGGGCCAGGAGCAATGGCAGGAGCTTTACTTTACATAACAGGCACATGTGACTGGAGACCAAAGGAGTCTGGAAGTTTGCATGGGCTTTGATATGTAACCATTGGTACCTGCCAAGGGAAGAGGCTTCTTTTGGCCATCAGAAACCTATTTCAGGGATGCAGCATGTAAGCTTTGATCTCCCCAAGAGCAGTCCTATAATCCAGCTTGAGCTGTGAGCCCAGGCAGGTATGACCTTGCAAGTGTGTTCTCCCATCTTGCTCTTTTTTTTCTGTGTTTGCTTCCTGGCGACCACGAGATGATCAGCTTTCTTTTCTGCTGCACACCTACAGGGTGTTGTACTGCCATTACCCTAAGTGTGCATAAGCTGAAACTCTGAACAAAAATAAAACGGTCCTTTCTCTAAGACGTTTGTCAGATAATTGGACAGAGCAATGCCTTGCATTTATCAAATGTTGGTAGTCTTCTGCTTTAGTGGTTACACCCCAACAGTGCAACCTACCAGGTGGCAAGCATTCTTCCCAGTTGTTCTAGAGGTATTGATTTATTAAATCCTCATGGTGTCTATATGAGGTTCGTTTCTTAGCGACTTCTCTATTGTAGTGATAAAACACCATGACCAAAGCAAGTTAAAGAAGGAAGGATTTATTTTGGTACTGTGGTTCTGGGGTATGTGGGGGTGCATATAGTGATAGCATGTCAGCAAGCAGCAGGCACATTCGGAGGAGCAGCAGCTAAGAGCTCTGCTCTGTCTTCTTCTTCTTCTTCTTCTTCTTCTTCTTCTTCTTCTTCTTCTTCTTCTTCTTCTTCTTCTTCTTCTTCTTCTTCTTCTTCTTCTTCTTCTTCTTCTTCTTCTTTTCTTCTCCTTCTCCTTCTTTTTCTCCTTCTCCTTCTCCTTCTCCTTCTTCTCCTCCTCCTCCTCCTCCTCTTCCTTCTCCTCCTTCTCCTCCTCCTTTTTCTTTTTCTTCTTCTTCTTCTTCTTCTTCTTCTTCTTCTTCTTCTTATTATTATTATTATTATTATTATTATTATTATTATTAAATTTTACTTTACATTATCATTGCAGACAGCTTCCTCTCTTCCCAGTTTCAATCTTAAAATCCTTCCCTCAGCCTTTGGTCCTGCCAAGGCATGATGCTGAAGTGTAAGGGAGTATTAGGGCAGAGGGGTGGGAGGGGGTGGGTTGGCAGGTGAGCATCCTCACAGAAGCAGGAGGAGAGGTGGTGGGATAGGGGATATGGACGGGAATTCGGGAAAGGGGATTACATCTGAAATGTAAATAAAATATATCCAATTTAAAAATAAACTAACTAAAAGAAAAAGAAGAAGAAGAAATCCTCCTCATTGGCCTTTCTCCTTTTCCTCAGAGATAGGGGAGTCCCAATTGGGTGCCACCCTACTCTTGGGCGGGTGACAGCTTTGCTCCTGTTTAAGCTTTACGACTTATCTCCTCACGGCTTCTACTGATCAGAGGCCACATTGAATCCTCCATAGCTCCACTTGTGAGCTCAGCCCCCTCCCTATTCACCCAGAACGAGTTTTCATCAGAACGGAGGTGGACAGTGGGCTATGAGTTCAAATAAGCTCAGCAAGACTTTGAATACATTACAAACCTAAAGGTGTGATGAGAACAAGCTAATTCTGTTAACAAGCCTGCTTTGCTTTCATCACTTATGCTTTCTTATTTAAAAAAAAATAAAAAAACAAAGGCATTATAGTACTCCATGTGACATTTAATTGGGATTCAGGTATCTGATATAAATAATATCAGGGCCCTTTAATATTATGAGTCCCTGGTGTGGAATATGTAACTAATGTGGGATGACAGGTGGTCCTTGCTGGAGCTTCACCATCTTGTATTAGCGCTCACTGTGATAAGTAACCCATCCTTCCATGTGGGAAACTCCCTGGGTGGCTCTCAAGGGAAACACGGGGAAAATGCTAACATCTTCAGAATGATGACAAGGTTGGCAGAGAGCTAACTGCTGTACCGCATTTGAAGCTCTTGATTGTCGTTGTTTAATCAAGGCTGAAAAGCCTGGGTTAGCACCAAATAATGACGAAATCGGGGTTTAGTCTGCTTGTCCGTAGCTTTGGTACCACTGGGTTCTTGATCCTGAATGGCTATTTTTCCCATAGCGGGCAGGAAACACCCAAGAAGGGAAACGAGAATTGATAGATTGTTCTGACAAGGCAATAAAGGGGAAAACCACGTAGAAGCGACATCTGATAGTTCACTAATAGAAAGCCTCAGTGTTTTCGAAGAAAGAAGGCAGGGTCTCAATCAAAACATCTTACAATGTTTTATCCAAAGGCCATGGACTGGCTTTTATGGGTGCAAGATCCAAAGCTGTCCCTGACAATTTGGGGACTGAATATTTTTACACTCACATTCTCTCACCCCATTTGAATGAAGAAACTCCAGAGCTGGTGGCACTCACAACTTCCTTCAAAGGAAAATCAGACCTAACTGTCATGGGGGGAACTCAAACAGTAAGTGGTCAAGAAATGCTGTCAATGGCAGTCAGGCTTCGTGGCTTTCGTAGAAATGGCCAGGAACTTAATACTAACTTGTCACTAATGACCCAACAATTTAAACATTGCAGTGGGAACAGTCTGGTCTCTGGGAATTTGGGAGCTAGTGAATATTTGTACACCTTTGCCAAGGACACAGGTCACTAGAGCCTAAATCCTGGTTCAGATGTCCAAACCATAGCAATGCAATAGCAAACTCACCAGTAACATTCCTATCCAGTGACATTTTTAGGTGAATCGATGCTTGAGGGACACTGAGAAATCTCACTTCGTCACTAACCTTTGTCAGAAGTTTTTATGCACTGTTTACAGGTTTATACACTGTCTACTGCTTCTGGACACACTTCCAACCCTCTTGGCTCTGCTTTAGCCTCGTCTACTTCTTTCTTGGCTGTGCCAGGCAGCCTCTGAATGTCTTACCTTTCAAGGCACAGGGTTCTGCTTCTATAAATCACCGTTTTATTCCTGTCTCTGGGGTCTTAAGTTAGGACACAGCCCCTGTTCTTATTTTTGAGCCCAGCTCTTTCTTCAGATATCTTTGTAACCTGCACAGATTTAGCAAAGTATCTTTGCACAGGAAAGTGATCATTAGCTAAATCCTAATTTTGATCTTTGAGAAGCCCGAACTTCAGGAATTTATTTCAAATTATAAGGATCCTTTGAGCAGACTTCAGTGACATTTACCTAAGCCTTTAAACATATTTATTCTATCAAGCAGATTAAACATTCCCTTCCAAATCTCTTGCCTCCAAGTGAATTTTACTGACTCAGTGAATGCTCTCTTTACAAATAGTATAACATATTTTAAATCAGTTTTTGTCCAAATAATAAAACTTCAAAGAGGATAGATTAATGAAGGTCTTAGTTTTGTCCAATATATCCTGAAGTCATTTAGAGTTTACATTCAAAGTAAATATTTAATATGATATTAACTTGCATGTCCCGTTTTAATTTAGTTCATTACTTAAAATCCCTTTTTGGATAAGCCCTACTTTAATATCTTAATTTGTTCACAACAATTTGCTCATTTGCTGTTTATGTTTTAATGATTGTATTTTGTCCCTCGAGCTCATAAATAAAATAAAACAGGTATAAAAGTGATTCAAATTCTAAAAACCTTCCACTCCTTCCTGCCATCATCCCTTACGCGCATCAGATGGTGGCTTCTTGTTTAGTGTTGGGTTCCCTACCAGACCATTCCACAATGGCAGTCTGCCCACTAGCTCAGGACAGCATAGTTTCTACCAAGATGTTGAAAGATTGGAGGTAAGTTGCTTCACTAATTTTTTCATTGATAGAAAGGGCAAAGGTCCTATTATTTAAAATTGTTTTTCTCTTCTGGAAGAAACTAAGTGTGGTTCATGTTCATGACAAATTTTCAAAGGTTTGAAGACTACCTTCCCTTCCTATTAGTGAAGCTTCTATCAAGTCTGCAGAGCCTCTGCTATTTTATCCTGAACTAATCTGAAATACTTACCTCTTCCTTTGGTCTCCACATGCACTTCGGCTTGTGCTTTGTTTAAAGGTTCTTCCAGACACAGATATGATATCATCCCTTGGGTAGTTTGGTGCATATCTCACTAGGTCTAGACTCTTCCTTGTATGTATCTGAGAGCCCACCGGAGACCTATGTGGCTGTAAGAACCACCCCTCCCTGCTGATGTGTGGACACACTGCTATGGTCAACGGTTCAGCTATAGTCACTACGTTCCCAAGAGGCGCTGTGCATGCTGGGACTCATTTAAAGAAAATTGCCATAGTTCTGTGCAATATAAGCATTTTCTGTATCAGTTCCTGATTTTGTCCTTATGGAAGCATTTATTAATGGTTGTTTGGGTTTATGCTATCTGCAATTTTATTAAGTTTCATACACCTCACAAATCTTGTCTACTTTTCTCACCTATGTCAACTGCTTAAATAGAGGTCTTCCTTTCTGTTCTCTTTAACTTCAGTTTGCACCAATCCTGGTATAATCACAGCATAGGTGTCCTTCCTGTTCCAGAGCCAACTACCATCTGTCTTAATTTTCCTCTCTTTGCCTTCTCTGTTTCCTTTTCGTTCCCTCACTTTCTTCTCCTTCTCTCTTGCCTCCTTTCCCCCTTCTTCCTTTCCTGCTTCCATATTTTCTGTCTCTTGTCCTTCTGTCCTTGTTTAAATCCTAGAAGAAGAAACTTGCTTGACAGCATATTAGCTTCCCTTTGTTAACCTGTCCTATCAACAGGAAACATCTTACAGGGATGGTTTAAAAGAAAGAATGAAAGAAATAGAAAAAGAGAAAGAAGGAAAGGCAGTTTTCATAAACTAGTACATAATCTAGCACATCATTGTGACTCTGACCTCTAGATTGACTCAGTCTATCAAATCCTCTGAGAAGCTGATTTAATGACATTACTGAAGGAAGTGAGATTAATCCAACAGGGAATTTTCTTGATGGGCTTGCTTCATGGATATTTGGCAGATTTCCTGTGTGGAATATAAATGACTCATTTTGAATCTTCTCCAAGATCAATCTCCTTATGCATGACCCAAGCTACAATTTACATTTGTACATCTCTATCGAACATAATTCCTCACCAATAACCGATAGTGCTTCAGCAGTCCTATGTGTTAATACATGGACAGTGGACAGGTGGAGAGGTCTTGTGTAGACAGCTCCTGAAATGAGGACTTACTCAGCTGCCAAGGTGCCGCGAATAGGTAACTTTTAACTCTCTGGGACTGCAATCTCTTACTGCTAACTACCCTGGGATGTTTGACAAAGTCTAGCCAGCACATCAGGGTTTGTTTTAAGATAAAGATACATATTTTTATGTAGCTGGAATTTCATTAAAGGGCAAAGACACACCCCAGAATATGAGCTTCTCAAAAAGAGTGACAGGGTAATATGTATATATATATATATATATATATATATATATATATATATATATATATATATATATATATATATAAATAAATATATATATATAAATATATACATATATATAATTTATATATATACATATTATATATGTGGGGACACACACATATATAAACATTTTAATAATGAGAATTAAGAAAAGAAAAGGCACTGAGGGAAAAGGAAGGCTGAAGTGTTTCTAATGTGATGGATGTCTGGAAGAGAGAGGAGGGAGGAAGGGAAGAGAGGGAGAGGGAGAGGGAAAGGGAGACGGAGAAAGCTAAAGAGAAACATAGAAACAAATGGTTCCTAGTGTCCACTAATTCTACTGAAAAAACGCCAAACACACTTGTAACAAGAGAAAGCCTCCTCTCTGGCGGGGTGGGCAATTGTAGGAAGCTTCACAAAAAATAGTACATGGTCCCCCAAATCTCAGCAGCAGGAAGGCAGGAGCTGGGAGAGAATCAGAAGAGCATCGTGCCTGGCATATGCCTCCCATTCACGCTCTCTCCCGTCTTTGAGGAGATTACGAAGGCTTTGCGCATGTATCTGTATGTTAATAAACCCAGGAGAGAATGAGATACTATTTCAGCTCTCTTATGCCTGAACTGCATGTGGCTTCTGAGAAATTTCCTTTCCCTTAGTATTCAAGCCACTCTGAGAAGATTCCAAGACTGGGAGGAATGACAGGAGGGGCTCAGCGTTCAGGATTCTGGCTGTTGTTGACACTTTAAAGCTACATCTGTGGGTGCCAATCTGGTGCCTCAATTCCCCCTGCCTACTGGGTGGGCCCCTCAGTATCATCACCCTCCCGACACCCCAGCCACCTGCCAGTTGGCATTAAGTGTAAAATTGGAGTCAGAGTGGTCCACCTTCCATCCAGGTGGGGAAAAAAAAAGGAAGAGAGTTGCAAAAAGCCCCAGGAGCCACCCCGTAGTGCCAGACATGGGGAAAGAAGTTGAGAAGGAATGAAATGGCAGGGGTGGTGGTAAGATGGAGCACAGAGGGCTGGGAACGGCACTCTTCCTTTCTGCTTGGTGGAGGAGTCACTATTCTCTGAACCTGGGGCAGGATGATGAGATCCGTGACTGCACAGCACGGTGGGGCAGCGGAGAACGGCCTAGCCTCAATCAGCTATAAGGAAATGAGACTCTTAAGCTATGTATAGAAGAAAAGAGAAAAGGAGAGGCAAGGCTTGTGAGAACCAAGTTTGCTCTTGAGTATCTCCAGCTTTTCAGTCTCAGTACGGTGACCCTCAACCTGGTGTGGCAGAGGAGGAAGCCAGCTCGGAAGACAGGGGACCACTGTGACATTGCACAAAGCAGAGAGAGCCTCTTCCTGGGAGAAGTCTAGGAGGTTGGTAAGAAGGGTCTGCCTACCTACAAGACAAGGGCCACACTGGTTTTTGGATGGCGATCAGCGTTTTGATGAATTCACTCCTTCCTTTCATAGGGCAATTCCCGGGCCAGACTGAAGGAAACTGGTGTTTTCCATCCCAGATCTTAACACTGGGATTTCAGATTCAAATATTCTTTACTAGACTGAACGTTAGCGTAAACATGTTCAGTAGATTTTTTTTTTTTATAGCCACCCCATCTATTTCTAACTGCTGTGCTAAAACACCATGGCCTAAAGCAACTTGGGCAGGAAAGAGGTTACTGTGTATCATCATCCAAGGCACTCAAAGCAGGATCGAATTGGACCAACCCAATGCAAATTGGACCAACCCATCAATCATTAATGAAGAAAATACCCAATAAGATTGACCATAGGGCAATCTAGTGGGGGATCTTCTCAAGTAACATTGTCTTTTCTCAAATGACTCTGTTTTGTGTCAGGTTGGCATAGCATATCATCCACAGTGGGTATCAAAATCTTCATCACCGTGAGCAGCATCTTTCTCCATCCATATCTCTTGGCTGCATAAATTCTCTTTGGTAAACAGGTAAGATACCTAGTCACCATCCATTTGTCCTTCCTTAGCCTGTCTTTATAGAGCACAGCATCAAGCCAGTTGACCTGAACCTTTCTCCCTTTCTTCCACCAGCCTCGGTCTGTTCTGCTCTTCACGAACTCGGTGTCATAGTCAGAGATGTTTTAGCCCATTCCATCTAGTATCGTGGTGCTTCCCAGTAGGCGTCATACTTCAGGTCACAGCACAATAGCTGTGAAGCCAGAGGTGGTGTCACCAAATGCTGCTGACTTAGGTTTGCCCCTTCATTCTGTTGATGTTTACCAGCTATCTTCCAGAGGAATTACAAGATTAAAATCAGATGTGTGTGCACGATCTCCCTAGAAAATTCCATAGCAGACTAAGTTTTCAAATTTTACACATACAAACATGTAATACATGTTGGCCTGCATTGTTTTATGAATCTTGGAATTCTAAGGCCAACCTTTCTTGACCCTTAGCCCAGCTCATCTCCCTGAGTGGGTCAATTTATTTAGAAATATGTATAAGCCAGTTCCTAAGCAAATTCTGTGTTCTAGAGGACCTGGCCTTTGGCTGCTCCCCTTAAAGATGAATGAACAACAATGGAGATGCTGTGTACTTAAATGTCTGGGACACCATGAGCAGGTGACCAGCACTGCTAAATAGAAGTGGGTGCTGTCTTGCTGGGTGGCCTGAGTCGGGGACATGACCACTGCTTCAGTTTCAGTTACCCAGGAAGCTGGTGAGTGTCAAAGCCTGCCTTCCATTTTAAATTGTTTCCAATAATCGTTGCCTCTTGCACAGAGTCTAGTTTCTAATTCCTGTTGTAGGATAAAGTTGATGAGTATCTTCCAAGCCTAAGGAAAGGCCAAGTCTTTCAAGTTCAAGTCATCTGCCTTCACTGCAACTCAGGCAGGCTCAGAGGTACTGAACCTTACAGCATTTTGTATTGTGCCTTAAATGCATATTAATGACATATTTTCAGAAAGCGAGAAAGAAAAATGTCCTTTACAATTCTGTTCTCCTCATTTCTTTTCCAGAAGCCAAGGATGGGAAGAAGGAGGGGAGGGAGTTAGGAAGGAAAGATAGAGTGACTGGGGGAGAGACAAGCATTCTATTTAAACAGCAAATGATTTTAAAGTTTGACAGGTCAGATCTTCTGTTTTGAAGGGTCTTCTTGGTAGCATCCTCTTCAGATGGAACTTCCTGCAATCACAGAGCTCACAGAGATTCAGGGATCCTCTGGACTTACATCACACTCACAGTACCAGCTCCTGTTTTCCCCAGCTCTAAAACTTGAATAAATCCATCCATTTGGATGTTTTTCCCCTTTCTTTTGGAATTAGATATTTGCTCCCAGCCTGGGAGATTGCATGCCAACTTCCTGCCGGGAGCACCTTCCGCACAGCTGCGTTATAAATATCTGGGATGAAATCTGGGAGGATTAAATTGGAGATTGCAATAATCTTCCTGCCAGTGCCAAGGAGTCCTGAGAGGTTCGATAATAATATCTCACATTGCCCAATTAGATCTTGAACCTACCGAGCTAGGAGTGGATCCAACTTTCGTTGGCCTTTCTCAGGGTTGATGGTATTTAAGGAGGTGCATTGCTAGCTAGTGTTAATGTCTCTTGGTAATTATTCTCTATTATTGGATTATTCTTTATTTAAAAGTATCGTGGGTCTTTTCCCCCACTGTGGAAAAAAATAGAGGCATGGTCCCATCTGTATTTCTGCCATTCGAGTTTCATGAATCACAAGATGCTAGTCCATTCCAGGGTCCTTATTTTAGAAGAACACAAAATTGTTTTTATCTTGTAAGAAGGCAGGTAAAATGAGGAAATCTATATGAGATGTTTGGATACTGCCATAAACATGAGTTTTCATGACACATGAGCAAGGTCGATCTTTGAGAAGTGGGTAGGACACGAGCTGTGGCTGCTGTAGTCTGAGTTTTCCAGGGAAACAGGACGGGTAGGAAATCTGCTTATGTTTTGAAGTGCTCATGTGATTATGAAGGATAAGATGTCTCACACTTTGCATCTGCAAGCTGGAAAGCCAGGAAACCCTTAGCAGTTAGGTGTACTTGTTCTTGCAGAGGACCCGAGTTCAGGTCCCAGCACTCACACCATGGTTTCATAACTACCTCTAACTCCAGTGCTAGGGAGTCTCACGCCCTCTTCTGGCTTCTCCTAGTAGCAGCCTTGCATGTGGTGCATATATATGCAGGCAAAACACCCCCCCCCCACACACACAAAGTAATACAATAAATAAATAAATCTAAAAGTTAAAAAAAGAGGAGATAGTAATTCATTTTCTTCTTGCTTTTTGCTGTATTCAGGCCCTTGGTAATTGGGTGAGTTCTACTCACATTGGTGAAAGAGAAATCTCAGTGTCTGTTGTCTGTCTCTCCTGGAAACATCTTCACTCTTAGAAATTCTTTTTTGTATGTGTTATGCTTCTTGTTATTATTTGTGAATGTGTGTTTCTGTGTTTGTGTGTGTGTGTGTGTGTGTGTGTGTGTGTGTGTGTTTGCATAGGTTTATGTGCATCTCATGCAGATACCAAAAGATGACATTGGTTCCCCTGGAATTGGAATTACCACATAATTCCCATGTGTGTAGCAGGAACTGAACTCAGGTCCACTTGCAAGAACAGCAAACACTCTGAATCTCAGAACCGCCCTGTGTCTTGTTGCTGATTATACTTTGCTCGTTTTAAATATTAAGTTTCTTATTTCTTTTCTTTCTTTTTGACAACATGTTCTTCTGTGTCTACTAATTTTACTGTTTATTATGGACAGGATCTAAAGAAACTAACATTATTAGTCTTTTTGTTTTCTGTAGAAAAACCTTTTGTTAGGTCTTCCTGCCCTAGAGGGATGGTTTTAAGTAGCATGTTTTGGAGGTCAAATATATTTTCATTTTCCCTCATGATTTTCTTTTTGTGGTTTCATGTTTAGAAAGCCTTTTCCAACTTCAGGATTACAAAAAGACTCACATTTTCTTCTCATATTAATTGAATAATTTATCTTTCCTCCACAGGTTTAAAAATGTCATCTCTACCATTTGCTAATTCTTAAATACATATCAGCTATTTCTGGATTTTCTACTCAGTTCCCCTGATGTGTTTATGTTGGCACCAATTTCAAAAATTACTTAACAATCGTGGTTTATGACATATCTGCTAAGGAAAGCCTCGACTTATCCCTCCTTGATTTCAGACATTTTCCCCCTCTTTCATTAATCCCCAAAGAGAAATGCTATTTGGGTGTTCAAAAGAGTCATGTTACATTTTAGATTGAGTTACAAAACTCTGAGCAAAGTTAGATATTCTTTCAATAAGAACACAGCTTCTCCTTTTCAACTTTTCTCATAGGACCTTCAGTAAAAAAAAAAAAAAAAAAAAAAAAAAAATGCTGTGTAGCTCTGTATTTTCCTTCAGTTTATTCCTAGATATTTTATGGTTGTAGTTACTACTGTGAATAGTATATTATTATCATATATTTCAAGCTTGTCATAATAAGTAAATAGAAAAATACTGTCTTGATAGTCAGTTTATTGCTTGTCTTAATTATATGTCTTATAAGAAATCAATAGTGGTACAGACTGAGAAACAATTGTCTTAACCATTGTTAGAATACCCACAAATACCTATCCTTTGGTGGGTTTCATGTTTTAACAGTTTTTTCTATCTCCTTAATAGTTTGAGCTTCTTTTAGTTTTAAATCCTACTAAGTATGTGATTTATATTTTCCTAGAAAATAATCCATTCCATTGGCATTTCTATTAGTAAAACGAAAGAACTCATAATTCTCCTATTTAAGAATATTTTCAGATTTGTGTATTTTATGTATGTGAATGCCCTGCCTGAATGTACATTTGTGAACCATGTGAGTTCCAGTAGAGGCCAAAAGAGGATGCTGAACCTCCTAGACCTAATGGTACAGATGGTTGTGAGTCACCAGATATGTGCTGGGAACCAAATCCACGTTCTTTTCAAAAACAACAAGTGCTTTTAACTTATCTCTCCAGCCCTAGTCCTCAGATTTTTATATTTTAAAGATAATTGTATGGAGTGTAATAGTTTGTAGTTACTTTCTATGATAGAGCAGCTGAGGACTAAGCAGGATTTCAGTTGTAATATCTTTTCAAATAAATTTCCTTATAGGTAATCAACCACAATATCTATACTTCTAGGCCACTGTTTTCAATCTTTAGGATATTTTGTTTTTATTCTGAGTTCCACTAACTAGAATTGCAAAATAACATTAACTAAAAATAGTGATAATTAATGGTTTTCTCTGGGCATACTAGAGTCACTCAGGAAGAGATATATGTGTAAACGGCATTAAACAAAATTCTATGTTTCTTTTCTAGATTGAGTATTTTTTCCCACTTTTCATAGAGGTTGCTATATGAGTTTTCTCATTCAGCTTTCTAAACTGATATTTTCTATTAATCCATTTTACAGATTGAAGTATGAGTTAGTTCTTGTGCCTTTGATGAAATGTCTGGTCAAAAACCAAAAACAACAAGCAAACAAAACAACAACAAAACCCTTACACTGGGAAAGGATTTATTTGGCTTTCTAGTTCCAGAGATTTCAATCTCTCATGGCAGAGAAGGCATTGCAAAGCAAAACACTTCGCATCATGGTGATCAGGAAGCAAAGTGAAGGAAATAGAAAAGGATGTTGGGGGTAACATAGGACATCCTCCCAGTGACCCGTTTTCCAAAGGTTCCTTCTACCTCCCAATAATGCCATCATATTATTTCACCAAGGAATTAGTCCACTGATCGGGTCAGAGCCAGTATGATCCAATCTCAAGGTCCCCTCTCAGAGATACATGCACAGATGCATTCTACTAAGCTCTGAGTCACGTCCTAATCCAGTCATGGCGGCAATCAAAGATCATCACCTCTGATCATCTAAAAGCATCATTGTATTTATTGGTCACGGTACAGAACTTTCATTATAAAGCTAACAGTTAACTTGTTTGAACTTTCATTATAAAGCTAACAGTCAACTTGCTTGTATTTCATTTAATACTTTTATATGTCATACCTGGTCATAGTATTGGCCACAATATTTTTGTGTTTCAACAATTTTCATTATTTTATTTTTGTCAAATTGTGTTCTTGCATCCTTTTTTAATAATCTTTTTAAAATTATTCATTTATTTATTTATTTATTTATTTATTTATTTATTTATTTATATTTTATGTGAATTGGTGCTTTTTCTGCAGGTGTGTCAGTGTGAGGATGTCAGATCCCTGAAGCTAGAGCTACAAAGAGTTGTGAGCTGTCACATGAGTGCTGGAATTTGAACACGTGTCTTCTAGAAGAACAGCAAATGCTCTTAACTGCTGAGCCACCTCTCTACCCCACCTTTTATAATCTAAATGATACTGAGATTTCTCTGCTTCTCAAAGGAGGTAAAAATGCCTATTGCCATGATTCTGGAATCACGTTTTTACATTTATTTTCTTTCCTTAGTAGTTGCGGCTTGTTTTTGTTTTTGTTTTTTAAATCCTTCCCAGGTATGTGACTTATATTTTCCTAG
>NC_137977.1:53685971-53868471 GCF_963924665.1 Micromys minutus
AGGCACTAATTTAAAGTGTCTCAAGGTAGACATGACCATCAGGGGTGGAAAGGCAAGGCTTTCCTGGTCAGTCTCGGGTGTTTTCTGTGACACTGTAGCTTCTTGCTCTATTTTCTTAAATTATTACTGTTGATTTGTTTCATTTTATCCTTTGATTCATTTGACGCAGTACTAAAATCTGACAAAGAAAGAGGAATCAGTTTGCACGTAGGGAAGATGGCTCAATGATAAAAAAATTAAAAATATTAAAAACATAACAAAAGCATTAATGTCTTTGTTACTCATGGGCTGTATTTAGTCTCTTGAATAGGAAAACATATTTTGAATGATGATAATCCTACCACAGAAAGTATTAAAAATAATTTGGATTTTTGAAAACCACAGGATTAGCAAATCAGAGTTCAGGAGTATCTCGTGGGAATGGAAGATTCATTCAAAACAAAGAAGGTGAATCAGAGGCTGGGGCCCATGTCAGTTAGCCTAATGACCACTGTGGCAATGTCTTCAGCTGGGCAAAAAAAGAAAGAAAGAAAGGAAGGAAGAAAGAAAGAAAAGGAAGGAAGAAAAGGAAGGAAAGGAGGAAGAAAGGAAGGAAGCAAGGAAGGAAAGAGGAAAGATACAATAAATTGATATTATTTATTTATTTATTTATTTATTTATTTATTTATTCAATTAGAAGGAAACTGCTCCTGACTCCGTAATAAAGAAGTGGGTAGAGATATTAGAATGAGATACAGGACGCTAGGCAGCACAAAAAGTCATCACATGAATAAAACAGATTCCGGTGCTACCATGTCACCAAAAGTACATATTCTTAATTGTTAGAAGGAACTCTAAAGTTTAAGAGGTGGGAAATATACATTGCATCTTGGGCTAATGTGTCTAAAAATTGCAAAGAAAGCCTGTTGTCTGTTCATAACTCAGAAAATTCCATATACCTCAGTGAAGTTCTATATTTTCAGAGTATGCCAAATTATCACATTGCAGCCTTTTTTTTTTTTTTTTTTTGGAAAGAACTGTGATGTAATTTAGGAAACGGCGGTGTGAGGTACAACTTTTTTCTTTGAAACACTCATACTTAGCCATTAAGGACAAATACTCTAGTAAGAACTTTAGATAAGGAAACTTGGTGTGGTAAAGAGTGGCTCTTGGAACAAAACTTTCTCACAACCAAACAGAATAAGAAAGAAAGAGGCTCATAAGTTTAAGAGCAACCAGCTCTGTGAGGCACAAAGTTTCTTCTCCGCATTTATAATCTAGCCCTAGAATATGGAGATTCTGAGAGGTAGGTAGTTGGCTCAACATAACAGTGACTAATGACATTCATTTTAACCTGGTGGCTTTAAAACTCCTATACATAAAGTCTCTATTCCAGTCTTCTCTCCATCCCTGTCTGTCTTCTGCTTGGTGAGATGTGGGGATGTTTACTGGTTGTGATAAAGAAGGGATATCTTTGGTGCAACTGCACTATGTTTATTTCGAGTTAATATTTTCTTATTAACTACAATATAGGTCTCTGGAAATCAGTCACTCCTCCCTGCACACTGAGTATGTGGATCCATCTAGTTAACTATTTTAGTTGTTGGATCATATATGTATTTATATGAGTGCTTACTGAAGCTGCTATGCATTTATAATTTCAAGAATATCAGTGATCAGACAGCCTACCAGAAGCCAGGGGTGGCTTCCAGGAACATGGATGGTAGCAGGGACTCATCTTAGGAACCATTCCCTATTTGAGCATTTCCTGAGGTTCTCCCAAGGATTATTAGATGTTAGGTTTGTGAGCCTTGAACATCGTGTGTGTGCTGATTCTCAGATCTGTGTGAGAATGGGATCTCCTGGGAAGCTGTCATATCATTGAGGACCGAATTGACCTCCAGGAATCCTTATTTAATCAGTCTGGTATACACCCAGTGAGCAGATGGTTTATTAAGGGTTTCTAGGTGGTTCTAATGTGCAGCAAACTTTGAGAATCCATATGCTACTTTTTATGATCAGGGATCGGCAACTCTTTTTTTTTTCTACAAAAGGCCAAATAATAAATATTTGAAACTTTGCACTTTTCTGGCCATATATTCTTGGCTTGAATATTCAACTCTGCTCTTGGGACACTAAAGCAGCCACAGACAATATATTAGTAAGAGAACATAGATATATTCCAATAAAACTTTACTAACGGACTCTGTAATTTAAGTGTCACAAACTTTTAAGATGTCACAAAAGATTATTATCATTTTTTAATTAAAAATACTTCAAATTGTAGAATGAGTAAAAATAATCTAACAAAATGAGAGAACAAACACACTAACAAACAAAACCTAGAGCAGATTCTGCTGCAAAGGATAAACAATAAATACATACAGCTTTAGGGCAGGGTGGCAGGGACAGCAGTCACTCTCAGCTTTGTTGTTGGGCAAAATCAGCTAACTTTTGGGGATAGTGGAGTCCGGATTTGACCACAAAACTCAGCATCTCTTTAAGAAAGAGCTGAAATTTATCTCCAAACTATGCTTTTTATTTTCTTTTAAGCTAATTGTATTTAAAGACAACTGAAGTGAAAAAAGCCTTCCTCCCAGCCTTTAAAAATAGTCAGGGAAATACAACCAGTAGCAATGAACCTATTGCTTAACTTAAAAATAGTTCAGGTGGTGGAGAGAACATGGGTCCCCAGTTGCAAACACTTGCTGCTAATGAAGGGAACCTGGGTTCGGTATCCTGCACACTTATGTGGGCTCACAATGAGCAGTGAGTCCAGTTTCTGGGGATCCAACACCCTCTTCAGGTTTCTGAAGGAACCAGACACACATGTAGCACACTCTATATACGGCAAGCAAACACTCACACCGAAGATGGAAATAAATAAATCTTTAAAAGTCAGAAAGCATCTAAGCCATTGTCCAACTGTCGGCACCCACCTTGCTGGGTAGACCAGGCCTGTCATATGTTCCTTGAGTGATTTCCTCGGTGTAATTGAAATATAGTTTCCCGTTGTTCTCCATGTATTGCCAGATCAAGCAAATAGTGTTAAAATATTATGGTCAATTATACATATAAATCTTGTAGAGCTAATGAGCATATTCTCTAGATTGTGGCACTGGCTGGACACTTATCTTACTCTTCAAGATAAAATACCAGTCTGCATAATGCATTGCTAAGTTTTCCTCTTACTTCGCCCTGTACCTAGAATGCTGTTTTCCATTAAATAATAATCAATGTAATTAATAGGCTGGTTATGTTATCTCTCTGATCTGGTTACAGTAATTTATCACAGGCATGTAAATGAACACCAGGAAAGTGGTACATCCTTCTTTGGAAAAGAAGGTAAAGAATATAAAATGTAATAACCCTCAAGGGGACACAGCAGATGCACATTGCTTGAAACTCATTGAAAAAGTGTAGTGTGGGAAACAGTCCCTTTTGTCTTTAGGGCGCTGCCCACCGTTTCCTTGCATCTTTCTCCCATAGCACTTCCAGAGAGGTTGGTGGGTGAGCGGATGTCTTCTTCAAATTGTCCACAGCGCCCTGGGCTGGATCTGTGGCTTCATTTCCAGCTCTGCATCGTGCATATCTTAGCACCCACCTGCTACCGAAAAAAGAAAGAAAATGTTAGACATAATTAATTTGGAGCTTGGGTGTTCCTGAGAAGGATTTTAAAATTCCTTGGCCTTATCCTAGCTCTTTAGAGAGAAGCTGTTACCACCTTCTTTGCTCCAGTACTCAGAAACTGACTATCTATTCAGGCATAAGAGGAAGAAGATAACAAAGATGCCAATTGGGTTGGTCTCTAGGGTCTAGTGCAAGTTCAGCTGCCTATCTTCTGCCTGACCCTTACTGCAAAGACATTACTCAAGCCTGAACATTTTATAATTCACAGACCTCATTTACAAGAAGGGCAAGAGAAACCACATGATGCTAAGGTAACACTGGCTGAGGCAGGTGAAACCATGCCTTTACTGCAACAAATTGAAAGAAAGAGCGTTGATGCAGGGGCTGGGTATGTAGCTCAGTGGTAGAAAGCGTTGAGAGCTAACACCTCTTGGACTCAAATAATAGTGACAGACTCCCAAGCTGAAGGCTTTGGGAATGATGCTAAACAGCAGACATCTAGATTCATTTTTTTCATAGAGTAGCTCTAATAATTGGTTTGCAAAGAGAATTCCATCTGAGTGTGTTCTTTAAGCATTAGAATAGTAACTGGGATCATTGGGAAAATAAAATAAAGTAATGGGAAAAGAAGGGAGATAAAGAGAGTTTGGGTATGATAGGAAACATGGCGAAAGTACAACAAATACTTGGATAAAAATGTTGCTGTGAAGCGCATTATGAGTATATGCCAATAAAGATTTATCTTCCTCCTGTTCTCTTCCTCTTCTTGGTCCTTCTTCCTTTCCACAGCTATGAAGGTTGAGATAGAAACTGTGCATCTGTTAAAATGGGTTTGTCCCCAACTCTTTCAATTTTTTTTTTCATTCAGAGGAAGAGGAAAAGGAGCAAACAGAAAAGAACAAAAAGAGATCTTGGCATCCCAGTATAAATCCTGCCAGAAGCCTCTCTTGTTCACAACACAAAGACCAGATTTTCCTTTTGCCACGATGTTTAGATGATTTTGGCTAGCCAGGCCACACTGTCTTCCTTCCCTGTCACTTAGCTCTAACAAATGACCACAGGCTTCACAGCTTACACCAGCATCCATTTATGAACTTGCTCAGGCTCAGCTGACTTCTCCATTCTGGGTCATCACACAGTTAGATCAAGTGTTAGGTAGACTCTGGATCACATTTTAGATAGATTCAGTTCTCATTTGGAGTCTCCTCTGAGAATTCCTTTTTTCAGCTCTGACATTGTGAAATGTCAATTCTCAACCTGCCATGGGAAGATTTTCACCTTGAAGTTTTATGATTGAAGTGAGGGAGGCCTAGAGGATGCATTCTCAAACAAACAAACAAGCAAACAAACAGAAAAAAAAGAAACTTGCTGAAAATGCAGGTCAGTCCCCAAAGACCCCCCCCCCCCCCCCCCGCGCGCACAGTAAAAGACGGTGACAAATATTTTCAGGGGAATCAGTGAATCTGTACGTGTAGCTCTTCTGATTTGGGGATGGCCAGGGAAGTACCCAGGGGCTCAGTGTCAGGCAAGCAGAGAGGTTTCTACTTCCATAGCCTCCTGTTGTTCTCCAGCTTCTGAGCACCAGCTGTTATGTAGCTGGTGCTCTGAGATCCTTGAATGGGTGAAACCTCAACGTGATGACAGCCCATGCTGAGGTTCCTTCCTTTCCAGTGTGGCTCTTTGGAAGAAGCATGCAAGTGGGGTGGTGAAGGCAAGAAAGGATGTTTTTCTTCTTTGAAGCATCAGAACAGTTCCTTAATAGTCACTTATGTCTGGGTCCCTAGGTTTTCATTCAAGATGATAATAAAAAACACCTCAAACCTACAGGGAAAACTCATCTACTTAGAGCAGCTTTGGGCCAAGCCTCTGGAGTTACCAAGCTCGAAAGAATCTGATTAATGACAGCACCTGAGATAAGTGGCACTTTAACCAACCTTAACTGTTGATGTATGATGACATAATGTCCCCTCCAATTAATGACAAGGATATAAAACACCTGTATTTAGCAGAGCAGATGCTGCTTTTATGGTTAGATGCGCAGATAAAATTGACTTCTAAAGGACCATCTATAACTTACTTCCCTGGTATTTGTGTCTGTATTTGTTTCATTTTGTGTGCTAAAGGTGGAGGAGGAAACTTAACCTCAGATTCCACACCCACAAAGCAAAAAAGGGTATATGCTATGCTGTAATTTTACCAAAGAAGATTTGTACCCCATGATTGAAGTGATCTGCTTCAAATTCCAAAAGTCTTTCATACTGAGTGAGCCCCAAGTTTTCTCATTTTTTTTTCATAAAGGTAAGCAATAACCTTAACGATTCAGCTAATCAATAAATCCAGTTGGTTAATAAATAAAACTTATCTATTTAAATCTTCTATAAACCCTTTATATGTAGCCTCAACAGCACAGTTATTATATTATTACACGCACACACACATTTATATATATAATATTTACATATACTCAGGTATAAACATACATTTATCTGTATTGTATGGTTTAAGCTTACATACTTGCAAGCTTTATGTCAATTTGACACAAGCTAGACTCATTTGGGCAGAAGGACTCTCAACAGAGAAAAAGTCTCCAAAAGACACAGGAGTGAGTGACATCACATTCAGTGTTTGTCTGTTGGTGTTTGGTTGGTTTCATTTAACATGGTGCTAGCAAGGATCTCCTATGAAGTTGGGGTTTATTGGGGAAGCAAAGCATGCACAAGGCTGATGCTGGCAGGGGAAAGCATCTCAGAAGAGGATGAACGAGAACAGGACAAGGGTAAGCAGGTAGACCACAGAGAGGACTAATCAGAAGATTCTGCCACTGAGGCAAAGACAAGCCAGAATCTGGAGTCAAAGAGAAAAACTATTGTTTATAAAATGAATACTGAATCAAGGTCCAATAGACTGAGTCAAAATCTTTAGTGCCATTTAAGACTAATTTGATTTTGTTTATTTGTTAGAAATAAATCTATAACCTTAGCTTTTATGTGTATGTTTTGTCTTCATATATGTATGTGTGCTGTGTGTGTGCCTGATACCCATGGAGGTCAGATGAAGGTACCATATTTCTCAAAACTGGAGTTATGGTGGGTCATTAAGCTACCATGTGGGTGCAGGGAACTGAATCCTGGTCCTCTGCAAAAATATGCTTTTTACCATTGAGACATCTCTCTAACCCCCGATTTTATTTCAGTTAAATGACCTTTTAGGAACCCAGAATAGGGGGAAAGTACACAAAACTCTTTCATTTTCTATTTAACTCTCAGCATTTGTATATTACTGTTACTTGATTTGTTCTATTTTTCAAGTTTGAAAAACAGAGCTGAGAGAGTCTGATGGTTAGAGTCTAACCTGATATTCGGAAGTCATGGTGTCCAGACCACCCATGTTGCTGGCTGAAGAACAAACATGAGAAGAAGACGAAATATCATCCAAGTGCCCTTGCCATGCTCACCATTAGTCTTTGAGTGGAGTGTCTCTGGTAAATTCATACGTAATGAAAGTTAGAGTGAATTTTATTTCTTGGAGCTGGGGAATTCATGGCTTTTCTAGTCTTTCCTTCTAACTATTCTCGACTACACAGAAGAGGGTAGATACAGGTAAGTGGGCATTAGGGCATTTGATTGGCTTTTGCTCAAGGCTATGGCTCTTGCTTTGCTAAGGAAACTTCTTCTATGTGTTTTTATTCATCTTTATTGGGTTCCCGAGGTAAGGTATTAGACATAAGGCTGCCATCTTGGGAATGAATCCCCAGAAACATTCCTTCCTTTGAGTGCCCTGCTCACTCATGCTTTCATTCCCTGTGGTAAATTACTACCCCCAATCTCTTGCTGAATGAGAGACAGGTGGACTTTGTTAGTTCTGTTTTCGGTGTTGGACAAATGGTCTGCCCTTTTCAACTTCTGACTCCCACTTCTAGTCATGGCAGAAAGACACTTGGGGTAAAGGAAGACAAAACAGACAAGGTAGACTTAGTATCAGGCTACAGGCTGCCTTCTAGTGAGTTACTGGTCAGACAACTGCTGAGGTATCAACAACTATTCAGCATAGTTCTGTTGCTTTTGGATACACATCACTAGATGTAAGACCTACTGCTGAAGATACCACATATGTCAGATACAGAACATAGAGAATTAGTCTTGAACTGACCAGGAAACTTCCTCCCTCGCAGCTAGTTTTCATAGCATCAGGATGTACTATGCATTCTTCTATGGAAGAAAAAGTATCAGTGGTCATACCCAGACAACTACGGCTCCTGCCCGCTGCAGTACTGACCTGACATGTGAGTTGTGACCAATGATGCAACAGTGTCAAGGCTGTTTATGGGAGTTACCAACCATTCCCTTGGTGGGATCTGAAGCCTGGCCTATATGTTTGACAGGAGGCAGTTCATGCTTGGTTCCATAAAACAATCAAAATCCATGGGCAGAGAAATCAGAGGAACAAAAGGAGAGCATATCGATGTTGTCTTGTTTAATAATAGTGTCAAACTGTCTACTAAACATTTACATGTATATTCATGGATTTATGCTGGTCAAAGAAATTTCTGATTTCAGTGGATAGTGGGTAATGTAGAGATTCCTAAATGTTCCAAGTACTGAGGATACCGTGACTCTGGATTCTTGATGCTAGATGGAATATCTATAGTAACTGTCTCTCAAGGCTCATAAAAAAAATCAGACGAAGAATGTGCAAGCCAGCCAATGTGAGAGACATTCTGTGGAATGCTGTCCTGTTATGACATGCCTGTTGCCTATATGAACTCATAGCAGTTGTGATGATCATGACCTAGAAGAAACTAAGCTGTAAAAAAAATGTTTAGAATGGATGAGGGAGGACCTTCTATCCCTAGTTGAGGAGCTATTGGCAGTTGATGTGTGTAGGAGAATAATCATTTTTTGTAGGTGTGACTTCTGATATGTCGAGTACACATATTTCTCTTCATGTATAAGGGGAGCATTAACTGGACTCAGTGGTTTTTTTTTTTTTTTTAAAGAAAGGAAAGAGGCTATGAATTTGGGAGATAAATGTGACTGGTGGCTTAGGGAGTTAGAGTGGATGTAATCCAGATATGATATATGCATGTGTGAGTTTTCAAGCAAGCAAACAAAATAAAGCAAACTTTTGACTCCCATACTCATCCACCCACCACAAAAAAGCAAAAACATAAAACAGAAACCAAACAAACAGAAAAGACAGAACAAAACTTTTTGTTTTTTAACAAACTCTCAAACTTCTTTATTCCCTGTGCTTTGATGTTTGATGTAGGCCACTCAGCTTCTTGGGACACCCATTTATACCTTTGCTGTTTCTGCTCTGTCAGGTAAGATGGTAGACTAGAGTCTACTTCTGTGGGAGTCAGTGAAGGAGAGAGTCGGACCACAAAACAACTTTGATATCCTCACTTCTGTCTCATGGCTTCTTGGAACCTTCTCAGGTGACTAGAGACACTGGATTTGTTCTTTCTAGCCTCATATTCCATTAAAGGTTCCCTGTGCTGTCAAAGGTCTCCAGATATCTATGCTGATTTGTCTTTAGTAATATGCAGTCACTGTATTATGTTTTAGGAACCATTACAAAACCCACAGCTCAGGTGTCTAAACGATACTGGAAGAGTTGGGAACAACTGTTGCTTTTTTTTTTTTTTTTTTGTCTATTTTTAGAGTAATTTGTTTCTTATTATTGAAACCATGTCAGTTTGGAAGAAAGAAGAAAAAAATCCTGTTCCCATGTTCCTTGTGAAAGCTTTTCTCAGATGTTTAAGACCTAGTATCATTAGCAAGATGATCTCTATTCTCTCACTGGTAGTCTAAAAATGGGAGATTAGAACTGTGTTCTGTAGAACTTGGGCATAGGTGACAGGCTGTGAAAGGTATCCTGATTCCTGGTTGAAATAAGATTTAATCTCCAGTGACCCTAAGGGACAATAGGTGTGACCCTAAACACCCAGGAGGCAAGGCCCCTCTCACATAGCTACAGTCCCCACACATTCCCCTGAAGGGAGGTTTGTGGCCATCAGTCACACAGAAGCAGGACCATGCCCTCCCATATGTAGATGAGATATTTCAAAGTTTTTAGGCCAAGCAAATAGAAAGTACCTGCTGTCAGACCCTGAATCACCCCAAAATTGTATATAAGAATCCTATCCAGAAGGAATAAAGGTGTACAATAATCACTTCGTTGTCTGAGAGCTTCTGTCATGAGAGCTGTAACACTGCAGCTTGGGGAAGAGATCTTCTCTCCCGAAATTGCCTCCAGAAGCTCCCCTCTCTGGCTAGTCAGCCTCCTGTTGATTCAGCCCAGCCTGGAGCAACTGAGATGGTAACAGTGGAAATGAAGGTGGAGCAGCACCAGCAACGGAGGCAGCAGTAGTTCCTCCTCCCCGCTCCCCCCTGGCCACTCCCTGCCCCAGCACCTGGCCGAATCAGAGATCTCCATGGAAAACATCCAGTACATAGGCCCATACTTGGGAATCACTTAAGTTATGTAAGATAAATAGGGCCTAGGGTTTGGGATGAAAGCAGAACCAAGAAGTATGATCAAGACTGTATCCCCTAGTTTTATCTCAGCCACTTAGGACCCAGTTGCTTTTGAATCTTTATATCCCCCCCCCATTTTTTTCTTTCTTGTCATCTGTCAAATGGAGTAATAATAGCAACTACTTCCTTGAGATGCCATATGGATTAAGTAATTAATATCTGTGAAGCACTTGGAACAGGGCCTAGCAGATAACAGGGATATAAGAGCTGTTTCCTAGTAATACCTAAGCAGTCATTTGCTGTCTATCTACGGCCTGCCAGAAATTATACTAACTGCTAGGAATATGAAATTACTCAGTCATGGGAATGGTATATGTAAGTTCCAGGTGATGATGGTGGTGGGGATACAGAACATGAACACTCAGTGAGATTGAACATTTAATCACCATCAAATTACAGTCCCATACAACAGGGTCAAGATGGTCATGCACTTGCTTGTTTCAAGTGTTGGGAAGAGGGGACCATGTCTAGGTTGGTATAAGAAAGCACTGTGTGGACACCATCTCATATACAGGTGCTATAAGAAGGTGTACTAAGGTGCCAATATGTAGCTCAATATTTTTAATTTTAAAAGATACCTGTTTTCATTTGTGTGTGTGTGTGTGTCTGTGTGTTTGTGTGTGTGTGTGTGGTGTGTATGTGTTGTATTCTGGCCAGCAGAAGTAATGGCATCTTTGCCTGGAATCACAGAGTACTTTATTATTATTATTATTATTATTATTATTATTATTATTATTATTATTATTATTTTTAATCACATGTATGCTCATCTTGAAAATGGCTTTTAAGAATAGGCTATTTCTTCTTAGAGAGGGTACCATTTTCTCCATCAAATAATAATGTCCCTTCCACATCACCTCAGCTTTTGATTTAGTTTGGTTGGAAGTGAGACTCATCTTTTGGATGGGTATGTTTAATCATATATATATACATATATATATATATATATATATATATGTATATATATACTTATACACACACACACACACACACACACACACACATATATATATATATATATGATTTCATGACAACATCATATGAAAGTTAATTCCTAAGATTCATAGAATACAAATGCCTTATCTCACACATATGTGATTCTAACTGAACTTTTATTCAATGCTGTGAGTCCTGAGAGACTAAGGAAGGCTAGCACACCACACGGTGACCAGGAAACTTCTGGGTGAGAGTATTAAAAGGAATCTTAATAACAGCAATAGGTTAAAGAGACAGGTTAAGGTAGCTGTAAACTACCCTGAGTGAATACTGTCTTTTTCTTCTCTTCCTTGACATGGGAGCACAAATAAGCTTCCAGAAAGATGGAAAGGGAAAGCGTGGGTGCTGTAATCCTGTCTTCCTGGGAAATCTTTAAAAAGCAGGTACCTCTGCAAGGGGATTGGTTCGCCCTGCCTCCAGAAGACATTGTTAAATAAGAGCTTGATGCATGGTTTTCCTTAAAAGAAAGCAAACCCTGCAGCTCTGCTCTCAGTCCTCATCATTCTTATATTGGCTAGAAAGTTTGTTGTTTCTCTGAGTCTGGTTTGCTTGGCTAAGGACAGTTCCCAGAATGACTGCTTGTTAAAAGCAGCATCATAATCAGATGATTCCATAAGATAAAAAGGGAGTTTACAAACACTATTTTTTAAAAAGATGCTGTACATTTGCAAAGCACTGTGGGTAAACAAGGATTATGTGGAAAGTGCTGAGTCAGGGGCCAGAGCAGCTGGGAGCTCAGAGGCAAAGGACACAGGCAAGCTTACTTCCCCTTCAGGTTATCTACCTGCTTTACATAAAGAACTGAACCTATTGGATGCAAAGCTTTGTTCAACTAAATGGATGAGAAAAGCAGACAGCACATGTTTTCATGTAACAGCTTCTCTACCACTCATGAAATAGAAGGTTGGTTTGGGAATGACTCAAGAAAGATGACTCCACTGAAGACCTGGAGTCACCTCCCCAAACAGCAGTCGACTTCCCTGTCAAGGTCTTTCTGTTTTTTAACTTTCTCTTTCAGAGTGAAACAATGACAATAATAATAATGAATGCAATTAGAGTATATACAAAGCACCACCACCAAAGCCTGTGTACTATTACCTCATTCTCTCCGAAACATTCTATAAGGCTCTTCCCACTACACGGCGAGGAGACTTGGGTACTGAGAGAGGATCTGTTAATCATCCAAGATCAATGATCAGATTCATTATTCACAGTGTATGACCTTAGAGAAGATCAAGGTTGGCAAAAAAAAAAAGGTGGATACAGTGAGGCCAACCCAACCTGAGACTTGCCATGCAGATCAGGGATAGCATACCACTTCTGTAAGTGAGGATAAGGAGATGCTCAAGCCTGAGCCTATCTAAGAATATGTGGGCACTAAATATAAAAGCCATGCTTAACTTTTAGTGTGTATATTTTGGCCTTTGCTGTCCAGACCTATGCAACAAAGTCTTAGCAATATATAATTTATTGTCAATATCTATCTATCTATCTATCTATCTATCTATCTATCTATCTATCTATCTTCCTACCTCTACAATTTTTATATATCTATATCTATATCTATCTCTATCTCTCTCTATATCTATATCTATATCTATATCTGTCTCTGTCTCTGTCTCTATCTCTATCTCTATCTCTATCTATATCTATATCATCTATATCTATATCTATATCATCTATATCTATATCATCTATATCTCTATCTCTATCTCTATCATCTCTATCTCTATCTCTATATCTATCTCTATCTCTATCTCTATCTATCTATATCTATATCTATCTATCTATATCATCTATAGATAGATAGATAGATAGATAGATAGATAGATAGATAAAAGCAGAACTCAGAACAGGGTAGGCAGAGTCATTTCCGGAAGTCATCCTGCATCCAGGTTCCTTAGCTTATGCTCTTCCACTCTCATGAAGGATAGTTAATATTTCATGAAACAAAAATGGCTGGTTTGGACTCCAGACATCAAATCCAAAACCGATTTGGGACGAAGTTGGAACAAATGGTGGTCTTACATGGTATGTTCATTTATGTTCCTTTCTCAGAATTTCATCTTATGACTATGTTATGTTTCCATGATGATGAAACATCTCCCTGCCGATGTCAGTATTAAAAGACAATATGGTGGGGCTGGTGAGATGGCTTACCAGGTAAAGAATTCTGCTGCCAAGACTGATGGTCTGAGTTCCATCCCAGTGACATATTTGGTAGATAATGAGAACTCATTGCCTCCTGCAAGTTGTCTCCATGGATTCCAAACATGTACTGTGGTGCATGTGTGCACACTTATATACACACACTAAGTTAAATAATATTAATAAAAATGCCAAAAAATAAATAAAGGCAGTGTTATGATGCTCTTTTCATTAAAGGGCCATTTTGCCTGTTCAAGTGGCATTTTGCATGGAGAGCATCCTTGCCTGAATCTTGAATTTCCTCCAATGTCCCTCTGTTAAAAACTTAGTCCCCAACCTGTGAAATTACCGGAAAATAGTGGGACCATGAAGAAATGAAGTCTCATAGAAATAAATTAGGTTATGTACACTTGAAGTGGACTTTTGGAACCCTAGCCCTTTTCTTTCTCTCATATCTACTTCCTGTTCATCAGGAAGTGATTCACTTCCTTTACCAGATGCTCTGTCATAATTTATGACATCCATAGGCCTGAAGTCATTGTGGCCAGGTGACTGACCACGTCCTTAAAAACCAAAATGGTGAGGCAAAATGAACCTTTACTCCTTTTTGTTGATTATTGCCTGAGGTGTTTTAGTCATGGCAACAGAAAGGTGACTAACTCTTGCAGATACCTTGTTAATGACCAAAAGACTAATTTCATAGAGAAGAGTCTTTGCGTAACTCCACATGAGTTTTCTGTGAAATACAAAATAAATAACAACAGGATTCTGGGTTAAAATCTGGGGCCAAATGTCTGTTTGCTCACTCTTAAAATCAAGAAAGGTGGACTGAGGTAAACTGATCATCAGAGAAGTAAAGCAAGAACGGTTTCCTTTGATCCATCTTTAAGGCTGGAAAACTACTGTGTAGATTATCTCCTAGTTTCAGCAGTAAAAGTTGGAAGAAGCCTGTCACAGAAGTGGGGCTTCGGTTTTCAGAAGTCTAAGCCAGGTCTAGTGACTCTCTGTAATTCTGTTGCCGGCAAACCTGGATTAGAACTTTTCTTCAGCTCCACAAATGTCGCCTGTCTGTCACCATGGTGCTTCCGGCCATGATGACAATGGACCAAACCTCTAAAACTGTAAGCAAGACCCAATTAAATGCTTTCTTTTATAAGAGTTGCCATGGTTATGGTGTCTCCTCACAACAACAGAACATTAACTAAGACAAAGGCTTTAATGTTCTGTACTTCAAAGACTCTGCAACCGGATGCTGTGATGCTTGCTGCTTAAATTTCTCAGAGATAAAAAGCAATAAGAAGTCTGGAAAGATGATTCAGCCGGTAGAAAGCTTGCCGTCAAAGAGTAAGGACCTGATTTCATTTATCCAGAGCCCATGTTAAACTGGGTGTGGGGACTCTCCTGCAATCCCAGCATTGCACGATGGGAAATGGAGAGCCGAGGACCCCTAGAGGCTGGAAGAGGTGATGCAGCTATCCTGGCCTACGTGGCTGTGTTCTAGGCCACTGAGAGACCAGATCTCAAAGCAAACACAAAAAGACCCAGACACTCAAAAGTGCACACATGCATCAATACATATTCAGCCACACACATACCCCAATAAGATACTGATCAACCTGCCTAAATTGTCTAGAAGCTCTTGGATTACACACACACACACACACACACACACACACACACACACACACACTCCCTTAATCTGCTTTTTTCATTTGTAAACTAGAGATTTTCAGACCTACCCAATACAGCATGTGACCCAATTACCTCTGGGTCTGGTTTCTTCTCTTGATCTTCCTTCCTGCTCACTCCCTACCCCCCACTCGTACTTACACCTGGATACTGACATCTAGAAGGCAGTGGATGTGGGGAGTGGATAACACTGGGTCATCTTAGAGAGGCCCCTGCTAACAACATAGTTTATCTTTAAGCATTTCAGATTCTGGGTGTTTCCTTCATTAATCCAAGAGCTTCTATACAATTTAGGCAGGTTTGACCAGTATCTTATTGGGGCATGTATGTGGGGTATTGTGACATTTGGGCATCACCAAGTTGCCCAATATAGCCACAACTCCCTGGATTAGGACATGAATACACCTGGGGGCTACTTTGCTATTTATCACAATCCTGACATTTTCTCAGACTCACTAAATGCAGTTTTTTTTTTTTTTTTTTTTTTTTTTTTTTTTTTTTTACCAATACATGATTTTATCTTTTCTATTTATACTAGGTGTTTCTTCCTTCTGATGAGATGGTCCTATACTCCCAAGATAAGGCAACCCATCCTCGCTGTCCTTGCTTTGTAAGTATCCCCTTCTCAGTGACACCCTCAGACCCTCCCCACCACATTCCAGGATTCCTGGAACCTCTCCTTCTGCTCCATTATTTTCATGGCTCTTGTACCTACATCACACACTACACGTTTTGCTTGTTATTTTTATTTTTCGGTCTCTATCTGCCACAATAATGTGTCTTAGACACAACAGGCAATAAGTCACAACCCAGTTAATGGCAAGTCATTGTGAGCGCTAAGTGAAAGCAGCTAAAACAATGGTGGCCAGGCACAAGTGTTTTTATGGCAGTTCCTAATTGTCTCTAGCTTCTAGAATTATTCACATCAAAACCCTTCTGTCCAAATTTGAGGACACCACAAATTCTGCTAATAAGCCCCAAGAAACTTCAGCTCAAACATGTCTTTGGCAAACAAATCAACTTTAACTTTTGGAAAACCACAGAAATCTTCCACATGGCAGACTGTCTATTGACCTTGCCTTCCGGGAACTATTTGTGCCGGATGGACGTCTCGTCTCATGCATTCTGCACCAACAGCTCGGTTTGCGTTCCCTTCAGGCGAAGCATCACTGTTCTTAAATGCAAGAGACCCCACCAGAGTCCCCAGAATTCGGGGGCGCTGTGATATTCAGGAACGTGGGCAGAAAGCCCTATATGAAAAGGGGCAACGAACAGGCAGGGAAGAGAAAACTGCCCCCAAAGCTTGTGAGTGGCGGGGGATGTTTCAAATCAATCTCTGCAGTACAGCTTCCCTGATTCCCTCTGAAAACGTGCAGTTTTCCTTTATCCGGCAAGCCAGGTTCACACCCTAAGCGAGGAAGAATTCCTTCGGGCAGGCCAGCAGCTGCAGCACTCCGTAGAGAAGGAGGAAGACAATACATTTTCTTGCTTCAGTTCTGCAGTGGCAGGTGCGCACCCAGGGGCCCTGCCTCCAGAAGGAACTCGGTCTTGGCTGGAGAGCTGTCAATTAATCATCCAGGAGAATGCCTGGGACAGCAGGGAGAAAAGTCTCATTCATTTCCGCGGGACCACACCGCAGCCGCGGAGTGCAAGGCTTCTGCAAATAAGAGTTCAGCTGCCTCCTGGCTCCAGGGGTCATTTGTTTGTTCCTGCATGTTAAAGAACATCTCTCTGCAGCTTCACACAGGCCTGTGCCGAGTCTGCCCAAGGAATTTGGTAGTTAGTCGCTTTCACTGTGCAGGGATCGAATGTGCCCTCCCTATTTCTTTCCCCCAAATCAATTCTGCTCATCCTTCACCAAGATGCACTGCTGCCTGGTGCCACTGACTTCTCTTTCTTTTTACTTCATTTGATGAATAAAATGGTTGTGGCCATCATTTACAACGGCTATGATAAAAACCTGCCTTTAACCGCCCACCACCATCTTCCGGTTTAGCCTTCTTATAACTGAAAGCATGTTCTCTCTCTCTCTCTCTCTCTCTCTCTCTCTCTCTCTCTCTCTCTCTCTCTCTCTCTCTCTCTCTCTCTCTCTCTGTCTCTCTCCTTCCTCCTTCCCTCCCTTCTTCCCTTCCTTCCCCCTCCATCCTTCCCCCTCCCTCTCCTCCATCCCTCAGACTACTCTAGATTGGCTGGCCAGCATGTCCCTATTGCTAGGATTACAGATGCAACTTCCACGCCTGTTTTTCTTCTCGTGGGTGCTGGGGACTGAACTCAGGTCTTCATGCTTGTCCATCTACTACTGAGCTATCTCCATAATTGCGGTTCTCTGTCTTTAAAATGAAATTTCCTTTGTACTCAGAACTGAGATTGGGTTCCAACTCTAAGTATTGGGGAAAGCTCCCAAGTGTCCAGTTTGCAAATGGTCATTTCACAATAAAGAACAGTTGGAGTTTACAATTCAGGATTCAGGTAATGGACCAGTCTCTCTCTACCTTGTAAAATTCATTTCTACGAGTGGATCATCCCCTGTAGTATAAGCTGCTAGGGACATGTCTGTGTCTGAATGAACAGAAGTATGACACACTGGACACACTGCCCGCTAATCCTAATGCGTCCCATTGTGTATGTATGTATGTATGTATGTATGTATGTATGTATGTATGTATGTATGTAAGTAAGTATTTTTTTCCCTTAGCTTACATTTTTGCTCGGAGCTAAGGAACACCTTTCTTCAGAGTAAGAGGATGCCACAGGATCTATGTCTCATCAAGGTTTCGGCACATCCCAGGCAATATGATGGAAGGCATAGAGGTTCCGTAACCTCCACAAGCAGCGCCACCATCTGGGTAACAGGTGTTCAACATGAGCCAGGGAGGGACATTTCTCATTCAGACCATCATAGAAAGGAAAGAGGAAAATGTAGATTTTAAAGTTTATAAGAGTTAGACTCTGGTGATTATTTATTCTCTTGTAGGAATAAGTGGTTCTTTAATTGTTAAAAATTTCCTTATTATTGAGCCTCCCCCCCCCATGAAAGAAGACCATGGTGTGCCCTCTGACCTCTTCTTTAGCTTCTTAAGCACAAGGAGTCATTTGGCATTTTAAATGGTTTTAATGACAAATCCTGATCGTCAGTGAAGGATGACATGAGTCTGCCCTTCTCTGTCTCTGATGCCCAGTGGAATCATGAAGAAGGCTGTGAACAATCTGTTTGTGTTCAGTTGTCCTCCCAGAGCATGTGAATCAGGGCCTCTGGCATAGGTATTTTCACCTTCCTCACACTGGTGTACCCAAGGAGCCTAGAGAAGAACCAGCATCAGCAGCCTCGGGAAAGGGATAAACTCTGCCAAGGTCTCCTTTGTTTCCAGTCATCCTCTGGGATTCTATAGACTGGAGGGTCTGTTTGGAGCGGAGGAACAACTTGTTACTTTGATATTCTAATCACAATTAGCCACTGGCTGATCTCACTGAGTCATGAGTAAACATGTGAATTTAATTTCTCCTGAGTCAGAGAGAGTTTATTCATTCTGCCTGTGGGTCTGTCTGTGGCATCAAAGAATGTCTTTGGAAGAACATGTTGCTCTTTCAGGGATCCGTGAAAGGTCCCATGTAGACCACAAGCAAACGTAACTCTCCTTAAAGTCATTTATTTCTCCTGTTGGTTTCCTTTCATACTCAGATGTACTTGGCATTTTACAAGTATTTATTTTGTTTCATGTAAAGACAATTTGGTATTACATTGTCTAATTCCATTAGTCTCTGAATTTTAGGGTATAATTGTACTAAGTTTAAAGATTAACTTGGGAGAATTAAATTATTTATAATAACTTACTTAATAACATACTATTACATTTGATAAGCATTTCTTTTTTACCCACTTTTCTCTCATCTTTATTGTTTCTTAGTTTATTTTTTATGTGTTCATTTTTTTCTGCTACAGAACATCCTCAAGTATGTTTTGTAGGTTCAAAGGTATGTTAGATTCTGTTGTCATTTGCTTGTTTGTGTTTTAGAATTCTAAATAGAAATGTAGTTGGTGGCACAACTTTAATCTCTACATGCAAAAGCAGAGGCAGCAAGATCTGGGGAATTTGACACCAACCTGGTTTATGTTGCATGTTCAAGGCAAGCCAATGAAAGCCTGTCTCAAAAATGCAAAACCTACATAGAAAATGTTTTTTAAAATATTTTTTTATTCTATTATCTTCTGGCATCTGTAGTTTTTTTTTTTTTTTTTTTTTTTTTTTTTTTTTTTTTTTTTTTTTTTTTCTGTTGGTTCATTTGTAGTTCATTTGTAATGAAACTCTCTTGCTTACTAGTTCTGAGAATTTGTATTGATGTTCAGAATTCAGAAACTATGGGTCTTTAACTTTTGTCTTCTTTTCCCTGTGTGTGTGTGCACGTACACGCGTGTGCTTTCCCCCACCTCTCTGTTATACATATGAAGGCAAGAAATGTTCTTTGTGGCAGTGGGAATTTAACAAAGTCTCACATGTGCCAGACAAGTGCTCTATCACAAAAACTAAATGCCAGCTCTTAAATTAAAAACAAATAAATATTAAATTAAAGAATCTGGTCAAGTTAAACAGGCTTGCATCTAACTCTTTCTATGGATTAAGTAAGCCTTGAGAGTGCCATCCTCCTGCCTCAGACTCCCTGTTATCTAGGATTACAGAGCCTTGCTACCTTGCCCATCTCTGCAACATTCTAAAAATCAGAAATGTCTCATCAAATATTCTCTACTACTGACTCATTCATAGACATAGGATGCAAATTCCCAGTGAACCATTTATATATCTTGAATTCCCATTCATGGTTTTAAATGTAGATAATGTCTCTGGGCTAAATTTTGTGACAACCCCTCATTCTTACTTTTCAGTTCTCCGTGGGGCTCAGTCTGGGATTCATTCCATTTATTGGGTTTTAAAATTCAATGGCTGTATTTTCATCTCCAAGTTGGTATCTTTTATAAAAAACACTCCACCTGTTCTTCTTTTACTCACATCAATAGATATTTTTCATAACTTGGTCTTTGGAACATTACCCCTTCTATCACCTCACCGAAGGTTGAAAATATGTTATTCTAGAGTTCTTTTTAAGATGAATGCCCTATTATTTCTGTTTCTTTGTGAATGAATTCTGCGTCTAAGTTCCTTGACTATCTTTGGTAATATTTGTCTTCTTTGTGTGCTTTTAGCTACAGTGAGTACATTTGTCTTAAAGAGAATGACTTCATCTTCTCATTGTCCTCCCAGCCCTTCTGTCTGTGGCTCTTTGCTGTTCTTCACTATTTCTGTCTCTTCCCTGCCACATCTAGTCAGTCATTCTGTGTCAGCAATCTGGAAAACCACCAAAATCCTATCATAGAAATGTGGCTTCCGGACCCATCCTACAGAACAAATCTAGGTCAAGCCTGTGGGCAGTATGGTCAGTCCCTGTCCTCCCGGCACTTGCTATTCCCAGCAGCTCATGTAGAGTCTTCCGGTCCTGGGCTATGTTCCCTTTAAAAAAAAAGTTGATTGTGTGTGTACGTGTGTTTGTGCGTGCGTGTGTGCACGCACTTGCATTTTGCCTGCAAGTATGCATGAGCACCATGTGTATATTCCAGAAGAGTGTTTCATTAGATCTCTTCAACCTGGAGTTATAAATGAGTGTGAAATAGCATGTTTTCTGGGAACCGAATCCAGGTTCTCTGCAAGAGCAGCCAGTGACCTGCACTATCTCTCTAGCTCAGCATTGCAACTTAAAAGTGTGTTTGTTGTGTGTGAGCTCATCCCAGCCTGCGTTTCCATGCCACTCCTCTACCTTGGGTCATCTCTCTTTTTGCAACTGGATTCATTTCCCTTCTTATCACAGAAGTTAATTACCTGAATGTCTCTATTTCCAATGCTAGGCGCCAGCATGGCGATTTTAATATACCTTCTTGCTCACTACAGCACTTGGGTGGTAGTTCCATTTGAATGTGTGCAGAATTCACCTTGCTTTGAGGATAGTGTGGAGATTACTTTTCTTGTTGCTATGACAACATACCTAACAAAAGCAACTGGGGAAGGATGGGTTTGCTTTGCCTTTCCTACTAAATAATCTCGGTGGTCATTGTATCAGCTAACTCCCTCTAACCTTTCACCCTTCTTAGTTCCCCACCTTCCACAATTTGCTCTTGTCAATCTCCCCAATAACTTTAGTATTTTGGAATTCATTGCAATTTTTTTCTTTGTCTTCATTGTGAAGTCTCAGTCACTTTCAGAATGGCGACCACCTTTGGAATGATGCTGCGGATGTTGCTGTGTCTCTTGGGGGTGCTGGACATGTTGATTCTTCTGTTAACTCTGGCTGCTGAATCTCAAGCTATCTCACAGCACTCAAAATTTTTGCAGATACTAGTTACCAACCCCAGTTTTGTCTCTCTTCACAGTCCTCTCTCCCTAGGCAAGCTCTCCTCATTCTCAACGCTTTAAATTCTATATTTATACCTGTCATGCCTAGACATGCATGTCTTTAGCTATAAGCTCTTTTTGATTTCCAGGGTCAAATATTCAAGTAACTACCAAATATCCTCTTAACCACAAAAGAGCAAGAAGTAAGGCATTCGGTCTTCCATTTCTCCCACTCACACATCCCGAAATACACACCCCACATATCGAACCCAGACTTGTACAACTTCAAATAACCGACTTTCAGGGCAGTGGCCAAGAAATAGAAATGATCCGGGCATTGTGGAAGATATTGTAGGTATCATGAAGCTATTCAACTGCAGACACTAAAGCTTCTTCAACTTCTCGCCTCTAATGATGTTTCCTATGATGGTGAATGTAATTTCATACCTCATGCGAAGGAAAATGCAGTCTAGACATGCGCTTGCTGTCTGTACAGTAGTGTTTTTATGAGAGTCAAGTATGTTTTGCAAAAAATATAAGCAAGATTTTCTTCCCTTCCATACCTCCCGTAAATTACTGCCCTCTTGCTCCATTTCACAGGAAAGGATTCCTAATGGTTGTCCTTGTATAATCCTGGAAAAGAAGAAACTCATGTTGCCTCACCATAAATCCAGCTGAGTTTATGGCCCACTAAAGGGTCATGCTGGAAAAGCTTTGGCTGGACTTTCAGATTTTCCACTTTTAATCTACCCTGTTTACAGTTCCTCTCCATGGTGCTTTAGCTACTTTGAAAATAGCCTGGAAGGACATTCCAATCCTGGTTGTTGGGGGACATTCTTGACTAAATAACACATAAAACTACTGGTAAGAAGGCAGTCCCACAACCTCCAGATGCTACCCAAAGTGTTCGCAGAGCAGGAAGACAAGGAAACTCCATGGCCAGGGGCTCTGCTTCCAGCTTCTCTGAGCTTTTGTTTCTGGGCTCTGGAGGTGTCTGAAAAAGACATGGCAAAGTGGGATCATATGTGAGCTCTACCATCATGGCTTTTGAGTCCTTGCATTCTGAACCACGATGTCCTTCTAGCAAGCAATATATAAAAAAATGTATTGGTGTACAGGCACGGAGGCTTCTCATTCTAAGTGTGACATTTTTGTGAACAGCCAGCAAGGCAAGAGGTGGTAAATCGGTGGCTGCTCAACTTCGCATCTAAAAATGAGAATCAACATCCTAGGACTTATTATATCAAGGACAAATGTAATGAGTGACTTCATATTCCCTACAGTTTGACCTAGTGTGGGATTTGTGCCTGCAAATTTGGTATAATGATGATCAGTCCTTTTTTATGAATGTGGCTAAAGGGGGACCTGTAAGAAGGCCTGACACAACTTGAAATGACACATGGCCGCCAAGTGTCATACTACTCTATAACCTCTTAGAAGTTCTTGTTTCCTTGTCACTTAATAAAAGCTACACTTGAGTTCTTTAATTATACACAGTATACTGTGTCTTTACAAAAGGTAGCCCTTTTACCTGCTAAAATAAGAAAAATACAAGTAAAAAATTAGTAACACTCAATACATATATTTAACAAATGTGAGATGTTACTCCTACAATGATAAAGAAGAATAACAGCAATTAATTAGTTAAATATTTAGCACAGCAGACTCTGTACTTTATATATTAAATCACATTAATTATGCAATTTTTAAAGAATGTCATGCTATGAGATGCTACTATGTTTGCTTCTCTCTGATCAGAAAGTTGTATAGAGCAGAGCAAGAAAATAATTATTTGTGCATCATATAAAGCTATAGGCTCATACATGTGTGTGTGTGCGTGTATTTATGAAGCTATGTGGCTCCCATTTCAGTTTTGTCTTTGTTCATTTAGAAACTGAGCTGTCTTTTTGGTTTTGAAATCTCTGATGTGTTGTTCCATTTGTCTGTATTCCCATGACATTTCAGAAAAGATATTTTTAAAGCCCGACTCTTGTCAAACAGTTTGTTTTCAATCACTTGGAACTTGGTTACCATGTAGTTGCTTGATTGAATCTGACTGGTGATTTTCAACATAACCACTTGCTAAATTAAAACAGCAAAATTTACACACAAATTTGTATGCCTAGGCTGGAGTTTGCATGTCTAGTCCATAGTCATGGTTTACTTGCTCAGCACCCTGTTGCTTTACCTTTTAAAGCCAATTAGCTGTCATGTTTCTAAAATGAATGGATTGTCATTTTGCTCACTCTAATTCTTTGACTTCTTTTTTAAAAGACCAGCTAACTAAACATCTGGTAGGTCTGAACTTACATTTGTGAACATTTCCATAATAGGGGGTTAGTGGCCATTATATATTTTGGGTGGTGACTGAGTCTTCAATTTAGCATAACCCCTGATGACCCAGACTGTCCAGTGACATATAGACCCTGTCTTGTCTTTGGTAGTTCAATTTGCACCACCCAGAGCAGTCATAGCTGTACAGCTTAGGGTCTTCTCATAGTGGGCAATCTGGAACAAGAAACTGTCATATGTGGGAGGTATGCTTATATGTCTGTGTTCCTGAACTGTCTGTACACATTCATGAGGTCTTTCTTTCTAACATTGAACCTCCACCCATACCTTGACTGTTTTTTACAGTGTCTGTCACATGAGTTGATAAACTATGCCAAACTCTTTAAGACAAGAACATATATTCATTTTACAAATCTTTACTAACTATTGCTTTGTACCAGTCCTAATGAAGGTTAACAAGACATACCCATGGGGAGAAAAAGCCACTCTTTGACTTCAGGGGCTCTTATTCTAGAATAGTCTAGACATCCTAATGATATATAGTCTTTATTATGCTTTTTCCCCTGCCCTAAAGAAAACCTCAAGGCTCTCTCTCTCTCATATGTGGGATCAGGAAAATTCTGTCTGCAGGATGCTAAAGAAATTCCATCTTTCCCAGCACTAAATAACTTACCAGGAGATTTTTGGCAGCAGGACACAATATCCCAGTTCATTTCTGGCCTCAGTGGCAGAGAACACTATGTTGTGGTGTTACTGGCACAGTTGGGTTTCAGAGGCTGGCTGTGAAATCAATTCTCAATCTTGCCTTCCTCATTTCTTAGTGGAAACTAAGGTCAAATTAAGGGGAGTCACCAGAAGATTATAGGACAGAGCTTGGAGCAGTGAACTGGCCTGGTGTAAAAAGTAGTTCATAGGAAACTGTCTCAGACAATGTATATGCTAAAGACCAGTACAAACTCTCCACATACATACATAGAAAGCACACATCTGCATTTGCTTAGATACACACTCACACATACATTTACACACACAGAAATATGAATAAATGAATGTATAAATGAGGTCACAACTTCCAAACAACTGGTACCCCCTTATTTATTTTGTTTTCCCTGACATCTTTCGAGTTTCTCTGGTCACAGAATCCAGTCCACACTATGATTTTACTAGGTCAGTTAGTTCTCTCTATGATATAGAGAAGTGTGTAGCCCCATTGAAAATGGGGTCCTGAGACACTTTATGCCTTAACTATTTGAAATCCTTTCTTCAATGCATGTCTGGGAAAGAAAATGTCAACCAAAATCTTAAAATATCAGTTAATTATTCAAAATATAATAAGTGTATGGTTAAAAATAATAAAATGTTGAATAAAATAATCAGTGGCAGAATGCTTTGATAGATTTTTAAGAAGTAGATTATTGTTTTATTTCTTTTAGAGGAGTGATAGAGAATATCTTCGCTAGGGTTACTGTTGCTTCGATGACTCACCATGATCAAAAGCAATGTGGGGAGGAAAGGGTTTATTTCACTCACACTTTCATATAACAGTTCATCAAAAGCAGTGAGGGCAGGAACTCATAAGGGTAGAGATCCTGGAGGCAAGAGCTGATGCAGAAGCCATGGAGAGATGCTCCTCATAGTTTGCTTTCTTATAGAACCCAGAACCACCAGTCTAGGGATTGTACCACCCATGATGGGCAGGGTCCACCCCCACTGATCACTAATTAAGAAAGGGCCTTGCAGCTGGAGTTGATGGAGGCATTTCCTCAACTGAATTTTTATTCTTTCAGATAAAACTAGCCAGCTCAAGGGGACTTAGGATGTATCAAACACTAAACTAAGTCAAAACCATAGGAATCATTAAGCGCTTAAGACAAATAATAAAGTTTAAAATGGTAGCTAGTCATTGAAATTATAGACTATAAGACTGGGCCATCATGTCTAAGGAGATTTGCTCTTAGCTGAGAGCAGATGAGAAAACTTGAGAGCAGAACATTCAGAGCAGGAAGAACTGACTTCAAGCACGGAGAGCATTCTCAGGGTGGCTGGGGTATAGAAGTCATCAGGGAGCTGGGAAGTTGTTTTGACAACATCTTCAAGCATGACAATCATGAGTTTCTTGAATAATGGCAGACAGAAAAGTAAAGGAAACAGACTTACCCCCTGTAGCACGCTCACCAAGGCATTCATATCATTAATCCCATTTATAAGAGTATAGTCTGCGTGGTCTAATCACTTTCTAAGGTACTTCCTCACAATGCTGTTGTGGTGGTTTTAGCATGGACTCCAGAGTCAGAGACATTCAGTCCATAGTAATTCTACACCACTGTATCTCAATTTTATATATTTGTTTGTTTATAACACGACACACACCACACACACACATACACACACACACAAACACTAAACACATGTCCTCATATTTGCATATTAAAAACTTTAGTCCTTCTAGGCACTTTGTTTAATTTCTCAAGATTTCATGCTACAAGAAGTAGACTAAGCTGACTGTCTACTTGGCTTGAAGGATCAATTACTATTACTTAAATATGTGCTTAAATTTAGCATATGATTTTACTTCCATTTTTATGTGATGTGTATATATGTGTATATATATATATAAAACTATGTACTAGTATATGTGATATGTAATATATAATGTATAGTATATAATACAATGTATAACATATATTTTAAATTATTACATATTATAAATATCTATATAATTTATATGATACTATATATTTATATAAAAAATAATAAATATATCATATATTTATATAATTATATATAAATATAATATATATGTATACATATATATATATATATTACAGTTTTGCAAAACTTTAGTATTGCATGGATTAATAGTTAATCATAAAACTGGAAGTATTCAGTAATTTTATCCAGCAGAACACTATCCAATAATATTTATGAAATATGGTCTTATTATTACGCACTGTGATAAGTTTTAGACTCAGGAGCAGAAATACTATGTATCAGATACACATCACATATGTGTATGTGTGTATTCTTAGAGCCATTATATGTACATACTTGAATATAGGAAATACTAACTATGATCAAATAATCAGTAAGTATTCTAGGATATGGTCTAGAATAAATTTTTTTCTACCAAAAATTTTTTTAGTGCTTTCTAAAAGTCTAATGTAATGGAGAATTTAAATGATCCCAAGAATTTATCCCTCAGCAATCAATCCTTCTGTCCTGAAAAGCAGAGAGAAATCTGACCGAGGCACAGAGCCTAGCTCGTGGGGTGCTGCCCATCCTTTGTGATCTCCTTGTCTTCAGTAGAAAATGTTTGTAAAAGTACAAGGAAATTAAAGAAGACTGAAACTTAAGATGCAAGTATATTCATGGTTATTCAGTAAAGAACAGTACATCTGAAACACTCCAGAATGAGTGCTCTGACAACCCACGTTGGAACATCTCCGCCCTGCACTGCACCCAAGATCCTCAGCCAAGATGAGTAACAGTTCCTGGCTTGAGGGAGGGACAAATGACTCTGTGGCATCTGACTACTCAAATGGGCATCCAAATTTCCTAGCAGATTGGATGTGTCTTCCTTTGGAGAGATCACCAAGTGTGCCGAGTCAAACTTTCACAGTGAAGGACATTTGCTTTTGGAAACTGGCATTTTGTCCATTCCAAGGTGTTAGAAGCAATCTATCTATATTAAATCCTGTTTCCTCCCACAAGATTCAAGCATCCTTGAGTATGCATCCTCTTCCCTCACTCAGCTACTTGAATATGCTGTAGAACAAAATTAGGACTCGTCCACAGGCACATTGATGTTCTCTTTAAAACAGAGCTATGATCATGCCGTGTGCTTTGAGATGAGCTATG
Organism: Micromys minutus; assembly: GCF_963924665.1. NCBI lineage: Eukaryota > Metazoa > Chordata > Mammalia > Rodentia > Muridae > Micromys > Micromys minutus. The sequence goes on from NC_137977.1 coordinate 53,713,480, forward strand.
TGTGTCTGCCTTGCTATACCTTTGAGTGGCCACTACCCATTGGGAATAGGTATCCAGTGCATGTCCATAAACGATATCAGGAAAGACTAAGATTGAATGTTGAGTCTAGGCTACTAACTGTGGTAGAAACAAATTCTATTTCTGATATTTGTGAACTCCTCCTGGAAATAGTGCTTCCAGAAAAGGTTACCCAACACAACCTCATGTCACATTTAATCAAGTGGCCAAATATTATGCATGTTTAGATTAACCAACTTGAGATGAGAAAGTCATATAGATAAATTGTTATTCTTCCAAAGCCATTTATGGGGTTGATTGGAATTGTTTCAGCTGGATGGATTAAGTGGCATTATCTAGGGTAACTTTGGGAAAAAAAATGGATTCTTCTCCCACAGGTGAAATGTTTGCCTTCTCTGGAGCAAAACCATCTCTACTGTGGGTTATAAGAACCTATAATAGGGTTGTACTTGATTAGGACCTGAAAGTGTTGTAGACCTAAAGTAACTGGGACATCTATCCAATATTCTCCGGAGAAACCTTGGCTGACTCCCCATGCTTCCCGGAGGCCATCTGTTGCCTTCTTCAGAGAGCCAGCTGCCAGCAGCCTGTCCCAGGAGCCTTGGCAGCCACTGACTCCCCTTTGGTCTCCATTTTCTTGCATGAAGGAAAAATCCAGCCATGGATAATATAGACTCTCTAGTTCTTTTAAGTTATGAAGACATTTGATTCATTTATTGTAGATGGAAATTGGTTTATGTATTCCCTACCCACAAAAGAAAAAAAATTCACTCAAAGCATTCCTCCTCAAAGGGGAAGGCATTGGTTGGGTCTCATAACTCAGGAGAGCTGGCAAGCATAGAGGGTCTTAAGATTGTGTATCAGAGCCTGCCAGGTCTGTGACTCATGACATGGCAGAGACTGAACTGGCAGCAAAGCCTTGTCCCTTCCAAATGTCTCCCACCTGATCAGTCTCATTTTCTACCTACATCCTCAGTAGAGTGGTGTCTGGAAATTCACCAGTTAGTTAGCCACCATTTATTCTCACAAACTTTGAAATCCCAAGGAGGTTCTTAGTCACTGGTTTATTGCCATGAAAAGATACCATGACCATGGCAACTCTTATAAAGGAAAACATTTCACTGGGGGCTTGCCTACTGCTTACTGTTTTGGAAGCTTGGCCCATTATCATCATGGTAGGGAGGAGAGTGGTGGTGTGCACAGGCAGACACGGTACTGGAAAGCCAGGTGAGAGTTCTGCATCTGCAGGCAGCAGAAAGAGACTGACTGGACCCGGCATGGGTTTATTAAACTCCAAATTCTACTCTTAGTGACAGGATTCCTCCAACAAGATCAATGCCTAGTCTTTCTAATCCTTTCAAAGAGTTCAACTCCCTAGTGACTAAGTTTTCATATACAAATCTGAGGAAGTTCAAACTACTACAAGAAAGTCCACTTGACACTTATGACTTCAATGAGCTATAAGTTCAGTGTAATGGAACACCCATTCAGTAATAAATGTTTGCCAATATATAAGGTGCATTTTATTTTAAGTTTTCTTCCTTCCTTATTTGCTTGTTATTTACTTATTTATTTGTATGAGACAGGGGCTTACCATGTAGCTTTGGCTAGCCTGAACCCACTATGTAGACCAGACTGGCTTTGAAATGACAGATCTGCTTGATTCTGTGTAGTGGTAAATATTAAAAGTTTGGTTTAACCTATTATTGGCCCCCGCGGTCTCATTCCGAGAACAGAATGCTGCTCTAGTTCAGAGCTGAGCACACACATTCAGTCCCCACACCACTTGGCACTCCAGGTTGCCTCTAAGTACTCATGGCATGGGTCACTCCACCACCCATGTTGTTTCTCTCCTCGGTAGATACACAGTCTCAGTGTTTTCTTTCCTCCACCACCCATGACTTCAAAGCCCAACAGCTTTTCATGTAGGTTTATATATTAAATTCTCAATTCACAGACCCTCTACACAACAAGATTATATCCAATGGACAAAGGTACAAACTGCCCTTCTATATGAGATAAAGACACATAGAATCCCTCAACATATTCATATCTACCTAACACCAATTAAGTCCACCTGGATCTAGATCACCCTTCTCAAGCTCCATCTTGATCTCTCCTCCTCCTTTCCCCTGCCTCTTGTCTCTACTTCTGCTATTTGACCTTTCTCCCACCTCTCTCTTGTCCAATCATGTATCAACTTAACATAAGTCTACAGTTCTGCCTCCTGAATTATGAGATGAAAGGAAGGTGTCACCATGCCTAGTATAAGTTGTACTTTAAATGACATGCATAAAGTATGAATTGAATCATTGTGGTCACAGTCTCATGACAGAATCTCAGCTCTCTGTCATAGCACATCGCTACTTTAACAACTATTCAACATTATTATTTTCCTAATAGAAACTAAATTTTCTCTTTGACTCTGTTTTTGGAAAATATACAAAACTACATTGGATCTGAATTCTAGACTTATGCTCTTCGTGTCAACCACTCTTTAGACACCATCATTCTAGTTATGACATCAACGATTCACTGTGTTTCTTACATGCCTTCTACTAACCCTTGATTACCAATCTAAAATAGATGCTGACATGTCTATAAGCCTTCACTCATGAACTCATGGTTTGAGGTGTGGGTTGATAACATGAGACTACAAAATGAACCGGCCAACCATGCGATAGACAGTCATCTCAAACATGAATGTGAGATCGGTTGAAGCTCAGGCAGCCAATCAGAACACTGGAGCACTCAATGTCTGCTTTTGTTTAACTGCTTGACCCCTTAGAGCGAAAGGGCAGCAGAGCTGGCGGCATCCAGGATCCTAGAGCAGGAAAGCACCGTAGAAAGCAACAGGTTGATCCTGTCTTTGATAGACTGTTCAGACATCAGAGCAATCAGGTGGCATTCCTCAAGTCCTTAGAAGTCAGGAGAGAACCAGAAGCAAAACTCAGACAGTGTGGGCTTCACAGATTCCCAGATGTGTTTTACTCGGCTGTAAAAGCATCAGTGGACCCACAGAGTTTCTGGTTCAATGGGCTTCAGAACCAGCACTTTAAATAAATATTTCTTGTTATGTGTGGCTCACAATAAATTTAGAAAATTCTGTTAGCTACAAGCTTCTGCCTAACTCATGCGTTTGTGTCAAGTGGGCTGGACTATGTAGTGTGCTCCTTATCATGATTTACTAGTTTGTTTGTATACATCTAATTTTCTTCATCATACTAGGCCATGGGCATTTGAGTGGCCTTTTTCTTTCCATGTTCATTTTGAGAAGCTCTGTACTGGTCCTTGATACCTTAATAGGGTACATTTGAAAGACATTATTTATCATGTGTGACTCCTTTAACTCCTTGTTCTCTTCCTTCTGTAAGTCTTTCTCTGCTCATTTTCTCTTTCTTTTCATCAAGGTGTGTGTGTGTATGTGTGTGTGTGTGTGTGTGTGTGTGTGTGTGTGTGTGTGTATGTGTTGCTTTTGTTATTTTAGAACCTGATAAAAGTTGTTTATAGACTATTTCAAAGGAAACAAGTTAGGTGATGGTACTGAACTATATTTAATAACATTATGATAAACGGATAAAGTAACAAACTCAATCTTACATGCACAATTAATAAATGACTGATACCATGCCAGCAGATTGCTATGCATTATACCCTAACTTGAGAGTGAAAAAGATTCTTGGGATCTTGAGGTACAACAGAATAAAACAGGACAAAATAAGACTAAAGAAAAAGCAACGGCTGCCTATCATGAACTCATATACACAGAAATCTGGGACTCCAGAGGATGCAGGAGGAACAATTAAATCTAATGCTGACAGAGAAATAATAAACTGGCTCCCAGAGATGGCTTAAAATTTTTTTTTAAGTTTGTTGAGAGTTTTGAGCTTCATGAATGGTACTTCAATCACATTCATCCTCTTCCCAACTTTTCCCAGATCCATTTTTCCTTCCTGAGCCACCCAACTTCGTATTCGTTAAAAAGAAACAAAAAAAAAGCCATTCTTTAAGACAATTCGTGCTGCCTAAGTATTTCTGAATGTATGTGTGGTCCTCCAAGGTAAGTGGTAGACTACAAGAGGGTATACTCTTAAAGAAAACTTCCTACCCCTCTATAGGAAGTTAACATTTGCCAGTCCCTTCACCAACCACTAGGGGCAGGATTGTGTTCTCAGTTTCTTTTTTTATGATGGAATTGGTCTGCCCTGGGCCTTTATGGGGATTGTGAATGTTGTCACATTTGCTGCATGTTTATATGTTTAGCTGTCTTGCTGGACCCAAACATGGTCATCTATTTCCTATAGCTCTTACGCTCTTCATGCCCCCTTTCACACAATGACCCCTGAGCCTTGGTAGATGTGATAAATAAATACATATGCACACATTTCATATATACACACACTTACATGTATATTAAACAAAAACATATACTTTATATAAACCAAGCGTATATATTATATATACTATATAAACATACTATATAAACCAAGCACACACACATACATACAGGCGAGCATACACACACACACACACACACACACACACACATACACACACACACACACACATTTGGTTTATAGCTGGGCATAATATAGTCTCCTATTCTCTGTACTTTGGCCAGTTGTGAGCCTCCATGTTAACTACTGTTTACTATACAGAGAAGGCTCTCAGATGAGGGTTAAGAGATGCACTAGTCTGTGGGTAAAATTATAAGTCATCACAGGTTAGTTTAATACTATATCCATTTAGCAGCAGGTTTTCTCCTAGGGAAGAATCTTGGGTATTTTTGAGTAATGGTGGAATGGTAGGATTGTTGGCACAGGCAATCATTTCTCACATAACTGTTTCTTATCATTTGGATATAAAATGTCCCCCATAGGCTGGTCTCTAGCTGGTGGTGTTATTTGTATTCTAGAAACATTGGAAGGTCAAGAGGCCCGTGGGTATAAAGTCCTTCGGTGTATTTTGCCCTTGGCCATTGGCCCCTTCCTGTCATTCCTTTTTGCTCTCTGCTTCCTGTTTACTTTGAAGATGCAATCTATAGAAGCCTGAAAGTTCAGCAACCAGAACTTCCTGTCGTTGATTCTGGAGGCAGTTCAGAAAAACAGTATGGCTACATGCATGTAAACAGTGAAGGCCAGGCTCCTACGGTAAAAGATGAAAGTAAAGGCTCTTAGGTATTGGACTAGAAGACATTCATATTATAGTCTGGCATAAAAATCTAGACTTCGTAAAAGTCCCAAGATTTTGAGTGAGACAGATTTCAAAGATTTGAACTGATTAGTGTGGCAGAAGAAACTTCAAAATATCATAGTATTCAACCTGTGTCATGGTAATTACTAGCTGCTTTTACCCAGGTTTATAGTGATAATAAGTAACAAAAAGAACAGGAGAAAAAACTAGTTATGCTTAAAAATAAAATATAGTGGTAAGGCTAAAGAAGGGCATTTTAAAAAGAAATCAAACTTTTCTGTATTGGAACAATAGGAAAAATATCTCAAGAACAGTCCTCTTCTTTAAAGACTCAAGTATATGAAAGACTAACACATCTAAAACACTTTCATTTGGCAAGACAGCATTAGGAAAGTGTTCTCTCACAGCCAGGTACTCACAGGCTGTGGCAATCAGGGTCTAAGTGGGTCTCTTAGCTTTTGAACTGGAGGGCAGATCTTGACATCTTACACACATTGCTGACTTAGTGAGCTGTCAGAATGCACATAGTATGGGATTATAGAGGTTTCTGCAGACATTTCAAAAAGAAGACTAGAACACAGGGAAAGCTCCAGGATGCTTAAGACCTAGAAATGTGAGTGTATGCAGTAAAAGCTACCAGTGATGGGTGAAGTCAGCCCCAGAAAGAAGTCATGGAGGCTGAGAATAGCAAGGTCATAGAAGCAGCGGTGATTAAGCCCTCGGGAACTCTTATATGACACTGTCTGCCCCAAATGCCTGGTATAGACCTACAGAACTCAGTGCTTGCCTTGTTTCATCCTGCCCCTTCTCTCTGTGCCTTCATGCTTTCCTTTTAGAAAGGGAACAGTTCGTTGGTGCTGTTCTATAGTAGATGAGTGTTTTTGAAGGATCTCATAGCGAAGTGTTTGTCTTGACTCTGAAAGAAGACTTTGAATCTATGCTCTCACCCAGTGTTGGGACTGACCAGTGCCTGAAGATTCTCTGAGACAGATGAGTGCATTTTGAATCACGACCAGCCAGAAACCTGTAGCAGCCAGTGGGAAGAATGGTATAGTGTGAATATGAAAAAGTTCTTAGTAAGCTTATGCTTTGAACATTCTCACGTGTTCCGGCATTTTGAGAGGTTTTAGAAAATGTATGAAGTAAGACATGGATCATTGGAGGTATGGTTTTCCTGACCCCTCTCTCTATTGCTCTCAATCTACTACGGAATAGGCAGATGTCTTTAGCACATACAGACATAGCTATGATGTTCTGTCCAATCACTGAGGAACAATCGGTCATGAAGTGAACCTTCCAAAACTACGAGCTCAAATAAACATTTCCTCCCCTTAGGCTGTAAACAGTGACAATAAAAAGCGAGTAATCTGTAACTCAAATCAGAACCCTGTTTGCAAATATGGAACCCCATTTTAATGAAAATAGTCCTGTTTGTTTTATACCAACATTTTGAATACCTAACATTAGATAATATACCATTTGACTTTGCCACATGGCTAAGCCAATGAGTATTTACTTTAAAGGAGCCCATCTTTCCTTCAACATGCTCTACTTTAAATCTACTTGCTTAGCTACATTTCCATGGCTTCTACCCTACTTCAAGCCAATGCTCGCTCTCCCTATATTTTATTATTTTCACAGTTACTTCCTAACTGCCCTCTCAGCCTCCACTCTGCAATTCGTTTGTGTATTGAGACAAGAGCAATAAAATACCATGAAGGGAAAAACTACTTCCTTCTAGTCAAGAGGATACAAATCTCCAGCTTGGGTGGAGACCTAACATTGCAGCTGCGGAGTCCAGTGGCCTGACTAAGAGGCTACCCCTCAGGCAGAACCACTCTTTGGAAGGCAGATGAGCCTTTACCCATGCAGATGGGACAGGCTGAAAAATTATCCCATTTATTAGATTCCATAGTTTCTCTCACTAAAATTCCTGCCCCCCCCCCCCAGAACTGTGGCTTATAGGGTCCTAGTGATCTGGTCTCCTAGGTGAAATTTGACTTTTTTAATTAGCCAGAAAAGTGTAATGTTTCTTCTTCCTTCCTTTCCTTCCTCTCTTCCTTTTTCCCTCCCTCCCTCCCTTCTTTCTTCTTTTCTTTCCTTCTCTATTTTTCATCTTTGTTCTAAGTATGCTTTCTCTGATACTTTGGGCTTCCTTAATCTCTTTTATTTGTTTACTTATTGAATATTTATGTATTTACATTTCAGATGTTATACCCTATCCTCCCTCTCCCATTCCCTTTCCCCTTCTTCCTGTTTCTACAAAGATCCCCCCCATCTACCCATTCACTCCCACCTCACCCCCTGGCATTCCCTTACATTGGAGAAATGAGCCTTCACAGGACCAAAGGCTTCTGCTTCTATTGATGCCACACAATGCAATCCTCTGCTACATATGCAGCTGGAGCCTTGGGTCCCTCCATGTGTGCTCACTGGTTGGTTTTTTTAGTCCCCAGAATCTCTGGAGGGTCTGGTTAGTTGATATTGTTCTTCCTATGGGGTTGCAAATTCCTTCAGCTCTTTCAATCCTTTCTCTAGCTCCTCCATTGGAGTCTCCATATTCAGTCCAATGGTTAACTGCAAGCATCTTCATCTGGATCAATAAGGCCTTGGCAGAGCCTCTCATGAGACATTCATATCAGGCTCCTGTCAAAAAGCACTTTTTGGCATGAGCAATACTCTAAAGCTCCCCTCACTGCTATGTGGTTTCTTGTTCACCATGTGATTAACTGACCTCCATGGCTACTTTACTCAAATAAATAATATCTTTTAATCTATTCCTCCTTCTAGTTTGCCTGCCCTGTTGTATTTTTGTTTCGTTGTTGTTGGTAGTGGTAGTGGATTTTTGTTGTTGTTTTTGGGGGGTGGTTGTTTGTTTGCTTTTTAAAAAAATAACTAATAAAATTGTCTTTGGGGATCTGTTTCAGTCTGTCCTCAAGTGCATTGGTTGGTGAGTGTAAAAGCTTTAAGACAGGACCCCATCTCCCTATCATTTGGCAACCATGAAGTGACTCCAGTAGCATTTGCGTTGCTGAGAAACCTTTTAAAATCTTGATCCTTTCACAGTATATCATATTGTACTGCTTTCATACTTAAAACTAATATTACATGAATGGAGAGCAGTATTATCAGGGACGCAGCACAGCCACTGACCCTGTGGGTAGAAAGAACGCTTTATTGAGGATCAAACTGCCACTATCACTTGGTGGAGGGGGACAAAGAAAAGAACAAGTGGAAAGGCAGGAAGATTGTATGTGAATAAACAAGGCCTTGAGCTGATACAAGACATTAGCATGGATCAGGAACTAAATTTCCTTGCCTATGGTAGTGGACCTTTGGGAAGCATTAAGGATTAAGGGAGGTTCTGGGTAAACATAAACCCATCTTTAGACTTGTTTACCTAATAACAATTCTTCCATTTACCCAGACAAACTCCTTTCATTTAGGACAATGCCACCTGCACTGCTATTTGGTGGTGGTAATGGTGGTGCTGGTGGTGGTGGTGATGGTAATAAGGGAACTTTGGACCTAATAACCAGCATATGATACTGGGTGACTGGGCCTCTTGTTACCCTTTCTCTCCTCCCTCTCCTTCCTCTCCTCCCTCTCCTCCCTCTCCTCCCTCTCCTCTCTCTTCTCCCTCTCCTCCCTCTCCTTTCTCTCCTCCCCCACCCACTTGCCTACCCTCTATGCTTTACCCATAGTGCCTTTGATTCCAGAGGTGGCCATGTTCTTATCTACGTTCGCCATTTCCTTTTTCTAGCAAATGCTCAGACACTTTTCATCTCTCAGTATAGTGGTCCCCACACGCAATCATAGTCTCCTGTATCCTAAAATGTCAGTATATGTGTGTTTTCATGACACATTGCTGCTGTGTTTCCATGTAATAATTTGAATAAAATTTCTGTTTGCTAATGAACAGTATGGGTACAGATTTGTATTCATTTAGTCATTTTGCTTCAGGTACTGGGGAGAAGGGGCTCATATTTGAGGATAGGGGTGGGGCTCATATTGTCCTTGGAGTAGATACACAAAACATTTATATAACAATTAAACTGAAAGTTAGACATATAAAACACAATATTTCTATGGAAGTCGGAGATAATATATATCAGTTTTGTGGTGATTATGTAAGAAACATGAAATATGAGTCTTTTATATGCTATAAATGTGTGTCTAGGACAATGACTTCAAATCTTTTTTCCTCTCTCTTACGATGTAAGGGTTTTTACAAAAATCTTTTAATCTCCTCAGCCAATAAAACCTTTGTTCACAGGAAGGCCTGCTGCTCTGCTGTATTCTAGAAATGGGATGATCTAAAACAGAGATCTTGCCTCCTTCTGCCTTTGTTCCCTGTGTACCAATTCTTTGCAGCCTAGCCAACTGGATTGACTTGAGATTTCACCCACGGCAATAGTGAAATATGCAGTCATTGCCTGAATTAGAATAAAAACCAAATGCTCCTCTTGTCTCTGTGCATTTGCTCTTCTGAGCACACACTCTTGACCAAGAGTAAACTCTGCCTTGTTCTGAAACTTCAGCTGGAGTGTTGATTTCTTCCTTTGTGACTGTGAAATTTATTTCTAACACCCATGCAAGGGATCCAAGATGGTGGGTTTACCCAGTCATTAAAGCACTTGCCTTGCAACCATGAGGAGCTGAGGATGACCAAAATAAAAGACCAGGTATGGTGAGACATGCTTGTGAAGGATGGAAACAGTCAAGTCCCCGGGGCTCATTGGCTAGACACTCTGGCTACAGAAATGCTGTAAGTCAATAAGAGACCTTGTATTTAAAAATAAAAGTTTTTTGTTTCTGAAAAATAACACTCCATGGTGCTCTCTGGCATATGTGTATGTTGGCACACGCATATACACAGGCATGCGTGTGCACACACACATACACTGCTCACACACATGTATCTTGCACAAAACCAACAGAACAAATGGGAAAAAGAACTAGTGTAGTCAATAGTGATATTATTTTCTATTACTTAGATAAGCTTCTAGGGAATTATCTTCTTAGACATACAGACAGAAATATGAAGAGTCTACTGACAATATAAGAAATATATAAAAATATAGGAAAGGATGCTTTATCCTGTGACTAGAAAGATACTCAGCAATTAGGAGCATTTGACTGCTCTTCCAGAGGTCCTGAGTTCAATTCGCTTGTACCATCTGTAATGGGATCTTTTCATATGCATGAAGACAGATCATTCATATATTAAAATTCATAAAGAATGCTCTATGCCACTCAATGTATATATCAATGAGGAACAGGAAGATATACATACATAGTGATACTTACAAACACATAAAGCATCATTTAATAAACTCATATATTGAACACTAAGATATCACATTTACATTTTGTAATATTTCCTTTATATTTTTCATTTTTGTGAATTCAAATGTTCTGTAGATGATCCCTGGTCTTTTCTTCTTACAAATTTGATCCAATATTTTCGGTCCCCAGTGATGTTTCTTGTCTGAATGGTCTGTAGGTGAGGTGGAGGGTGGAGTAGGTTACAATGGAGATTTAACAAAATTTCCTATACTAACTAAATGACATTGGTTTGTATCAAGGGGGATAACCCCACATCAACTGTAGAAAAATTCAAGTACCTCCTTCAAAATGATTATAGATGGCTAGTCTTGATTGTTAACCTGACTGCATCTAGAACTAAAACCTAAGTGGCTAGCTGGAGCTGTGAGAGATTTTTTTTTCCTTAATTAAATCACTAAATACATCTTTGATCTAGATCTTTTGAGGTCAGAGGTCCACCTTTAATCTGGTCCACAACTTTTGTTGATGGCTTGTATAAAGAATATGGAAGAAGGAAACTTACTCTCTTTGCTTAATCTCATTCTCTCTGGCAAGTCCATTCCTTTACTAGCTTTAGCACCTACTTTCTTGGCCTTCTGGCATATAATGAAGACAAGCTGAGACACTCATCCTCTTGAAATGAACAACTACTTTATTATTGGACATTCTGTTAGTAGATAACCATTGTGGGACAACCTTCACAATAGCCTGTAAACAATTTTAATAAATCCTCCTCCTCTCTCCCACTCCATCTCTCTCTCTCTCTCTCTCTCTCTCTCTCTCTCTCTCTCTCTCTCTCTCATATATATAATATATGTGGATGAAAAATATATATCTTCATCCATATATATTCATATAAACATAAAATATGAATATATTTATTTATATAAATATATCTTTTCATTCATATATAATATATTTTTTCATTCACACACATGTAATATATATGTATACATATTTTTTATCTATAGTTCTGTTCTTCCAGAGGACCCTGAGTAATACAGCTTAATTCTCTATGAGAACTAGTCTAGTAAATGAATCAGTACAGTTTTAATGTAGCATTTTGAGCAGTCGTTTTAAGTGGGTAGTTCACTGATGATCGGCAGTGGTGTATATCTTCAAGCCAATTAGGATGCCTTGGTCAATGATCTGTAAATTCCAAATTCTAATTAAGTCTTGACACCTTAGGTTAGAATGATGCAAAAGGTCATTAAAGATTATGGAGTTTATAATACCTGTTTTAAAAAATACCTTAATTATGTATTTAGGCAATTACTATTGTAGATAACTAAGCATAGCCTGTGCATTTTAAGAAGTCTCTCAACTCAATATTTACATAAACACCCTGGAATGGGCAGAATATCAAGTAATTAATATGCATTTTCAAATGCCAAAAATATCCATGTTCAGAAAGTTAATTATGTATTTATGGGATATGGATGGGTAGGCAACTGATAGGTAATTTTTAGTCTTCATTGTTTCGTATCGTCACAGAGGCTTCCTGTGATTTGTAGCAAACCACAAGGGTAGACAGTGTAGCGTCTTCTTTTGCAGACAGCATGGTGGGTCCTTTTCATTCTGACAGGCATCTGATGAATTTCTCATTTGAACTTCCTCTCCTTCCAAGAGCGAAGGGAAATCAGTCTATAGCAGCCTGCTGCATGCAAGAAGACGTGTAATGCTCTCAACTCCCTGAATCCACCCAAGAAACAATAGGAACCCAGAGATGGGGCTGCCAGTGCCAGTGCTCATTTCTCATGTTGGAATTTGTGTGAGGCACATTTGTGGGGATGAAAATGAGGCTGTCAGTTCAGATGGGAATTCCCAACACTGATTTTTCTCACTTTGGGGGATTCTCAACATTTATTAAAAACGGACTTCTTGGAAATTTAGTATTTATTTACAGATCTCTATTATATTTATTCCAGAACCATAGTATTTTCTTTCATAAGGTTAAAGAAAGTTTATGCGTAGGTATTTTTTTTTAATGAGATCAGTTGATAGCTACTGCTATCTCTAGGTAGAATGAGAATATGAGAGGAAAAGTAATTTTTTTAACTGGTGATAGACTTTCCAGAGCATTGATTCGTTGATGATAGAATAATATATTCTATATATCATATGTAATAATATATATAATATAACATATATACACATATATGACACTTAATGTTATTCAATATATGAAACCAAGTCTTTGAAATACAACTGAAAGTAATTCTTTGTAGGAGAATAATATGATAAAACTGGGTACCACACCATAGTTATAGACTATGTTCTAACTAGGCCATAATGGTGCCTGCAATTCTAACACTTAAGAGCTTGGTATAGGGGTCCAGGATGACTCAGCAGGTAGAAAGACCCTCACTGCCAAGACTGACTACCTGCATTCAATCTCCAAGCTATATATAACCTCCATGGTGGTGGAGCAAAGACACTGCAGCAAGAACAGCTGAACAGATGAGCACTCACATCTTGATGTGATATAGATAGAGATGTGTAGGACAGAGAGAAGAGCTGGAGCAAGGGAGGTGGGGGGGGGGGGGCAAGAGACTTTTAAAAAATCTCAAAGGTCTCCCGTAGTCACACACTTCTGGTGGCCTTCTTTAACAAGGCTATATTTTTAATCCTTCCTAAGCAGTTCCACCAAAAGGAGACTAAGTATTTAAATAAATTTGCCTTTGGAAGTAAAGACATAGTTGTTCAAACAAGTACTTTCTACTCCTTGGAGGATGTGGTCATAAAAATGCAGTATTACTTCAAAGTCCTCAGAATCTTTCAGCCTTAATGATTTTGAAAGTACAATGTCTCTACTGAGACTCAAGGCCATGTCTTTGTTTTCTTTTTTCTTTTTCTTTTTCTTTCTTTTTTTTTTTTTGGCCATCTTTTTTCTTTTACTGAAAATAGATTCTTTTTTAAATAGAATATGTTCTGATTATAGTTTCCCCTCTATCTACTTCTCCCAGTTTTCCCACCTCCTCTCCCCTCTGGATTCATTCCTTTCTGTCATTTAAAAGAGAAGCAGCTTTGAAGAGCTAACAGCCAAGCATGACAAAATAAAACAAAATAATATAAAACAAAATCCATCATATTGATTTTAGACAAGCAGCCCATCAAGATGAAAAAAGTCCCAAGAGCAGGTGTAAGAGTCATAGGCCCACTTGTTCTCACAGCCAGGAGCCTCATAAAAATACTAAGCTAAAAGCTATAATATATGCACAGAGAACGTGGTGGAGTTCTGCATAGGCCCCATGCTTGCTGTTTGGTCTCTGTGAGCTTATAAACTCTTTGCTTAGTTGACTTAGATGACCTTATTCTCCAGATGTCCTTTAGCCCCTTTGGCTTCTAATCATTCCATTTCCTTCTCAGCAGGGTTCCCTGAGTTCTGAGAGGAGGTCTTTCATGGAGACACCTAACTTAGATTCTCTGCATTATATCTGGCTGTGAGTCTCTGTACCTGTTACCATCTTCTATCAGAGGAAGCCTCTCTAATAATGACTAGATAGGTTACCAATCTATGAGTACAGCAGAATAGCATTAGGAATAATTTTGTTGGTTTTGTTTGTTTGTTTTTGTTTTGACAAGTATCTTAGGTTTTAGGGCTATCAAGTCTCTGGTTTTTGGTTACCCAAGCAGTGTCAAGTATATGTTCCTTCTCATAGGTGAGGGCATAGGTCAAATCAGAGGTTGGTTGGCTACTTCCTCAAGTTCTATGCCACCATTGCCCTAACGTAGTTTTCAGGCAAAAAAGATTGTAGATATAAGTTTTATGACCTTTCTGGTGTCCATGTTTCTCTTTCAGCATCTTGTAAGGTACCTTTCCACACCAAAGAGACTAGAGTATAAGAGGTATGAGCTGCAGGCAGGGACCAGCTTGACTTCTCCATGTTCAATGAGTATGTGAATATGTTCCTCTGCAATGAGAACACATTGTTAGTCTGTAAAGAACAACCTGTTCTCTTAGCAACTGCCTCAGTTATTTGGAATTTCCATGGGATCCCCATGGACAACAACTCAATTGGATGCAAACTTTTATCCTCACTGGAGGTCTCTCCTGGCTACAAGAGATAGCCAGTTGACTCCCTATCCTCATTAGGATTTCCTTCATAGATTCCAGAAAGTTTCCACACAACTATGACCTCTCCCAATCCCAGCTGTCTCTCCCTGCATTTTCTTCTTCCAACCCATCTTTTTCTTCTTGATCCCCACCCACAGATCTCATCCCTACCTGCCCCTAGTCTACCCATAAAATCTATTCTATGTCCACTTCTCAATGAAAATCCCTTTGCCATGCCTGCCTCCCACACTAGATCCTTTCCTCTTTCCTAACCTCTCTGAATCTATGGATTGTAGCTGGGTATTATTTAATTAACAGCCAACATCCCAGTATAAGTGATACTGTGTCAGCTCCACAGACCAGTGAGTCTGAGTTATGCAAGAATTCATGATGTCTCAGGGGAATGTTCACATTTTCTGAAGGGTAACACAGATAATTCAGCTTAAAACTATAAGTCAGAAGCTTACATTTTATAACTAACCATGCACTGGCTGTTCCTAAGTTCTATTCAGTATGCTCAGGGAATCTGAACTTAGTCAGTGATGACTTGACATGGGTCTGTCTCCCTCATGAGTATCTCTCTTTGAACATTAACTTTAGCTAGTAAATTTTTTTCACAGGTTATACTCAACCAAATACTGAGATAAGATATCCTTAACATTGGAACATACATATTTAAAAATAGTTTTGCTTGCTGCTTGTTTTCAGGTAGATTTTGGAGGAAAAGACCTTATACAGAAGGATGGAGAAGAACAGATATACTCTTGGTGGCAACACAAGTAAGCATGGGACACAAAAATTTCAGGTCATTGCCTGAAATTTATATATAATTTTACAAAGAGTGGTTAGAGGTAGAGTTCACAAAAAAAAGTTCTGAGAATTTGACTTATAGGTAGATGTCTTAATTTCTTTGCCTATTGTAATAACAACCAAACAAGGACCTGACAAAGTCCACTTAAGAGAGTAATTGTTTATCTAAACTTGTAGTTTCATAAGAAAACTATTGATCATGATGGGGAAGACATGGCAACAGGCAGGGGAGACATGGTGGCAGGAGTAAGGATTGGCTCATCATACCACATCAGCACTCACAAAACAAAGAAGTAGGAAGTAGGAGCAGGATCTAAACTCTCAGAACCTACATCAGTGACCCATTTTCACGAGCAAGTCTTCACCACCCAACAGTTAAACAACTGTCTGAAACAACTGAAAACAACTTAGTACCCAGTGTTCAAACAGGTGAGCTGTGGAGGACACTTCACATTCTTCTTGGGTTGTACCTTAGACCATCTAAGAAATTAACAAATAGTTGAGTCTACTAGAGAGAGGCTGTGTTTGCCATCCCAAGTGTTCATATTCTTTGAATATCCATTATGTTAATGGGAGGCTCTAGGTTGAGAACTACTGTCCCAAGCAAAAGGAATGCAAAGTATGTGTGTGATAAGGGATAGCAGATCGGTTGCAGATAGATACTTCCCAGAATGACTGCCTCTGAGGGTCCCATTGAATCTCGTAGAAGTTAGCATGAAAAGACTCTCAAACATTACATTCATATTCTTTAATTATTTGAAGGGAGTTGATTAGAAGAAGCCCTTCAGCGCTACATATTTAGCAATGCAAATGCTTCCTGCTACCAGTGAGTTTGTTTATTGGTGGAGTGGACTCCTGTAGCCATGTGAAAAAATAATGTTAAACTTGGCTTTGACCCGATAAACTCTACTTGCTTTTTATCCTCTCACTTTATGCACCAGCCTACACAATCCACACTCACTTTCATTTTTGGGGGAATTTGGCACTGTGCCATGTGTCCAAGAAAGGTTCAGTAGATGTTAATTAACTTTGAGTTCAATGGAAGAATATGCTAGAGAGAGTAGTGTTTGGCTGCTCTTTCTGGCTCAAAATAAAACAAGAAAAATGCAACAGTAAAAAAATGTCTACTGAGTCCAAGGTAGAAGTGTGTTGAGAGTGGGTATTAAGTGGCAATGCCCTTTTTCTTTTGATTAGAGTATAGGACAAAGTTGGGACTCCATTTAGTTCATGAATAAAGAATCTCTTGGGTCTCAGAATGTCTCTTCAAATGCCAACTACTGACACTAGAAAGGAGACCGAATAGTAGAGTTCTCTGAATAGTGTGCCCCTCACCTCCCCAGCATGTCCTTGCTTTTTAAACTGCTGTTCAAATCTCTATTCATTCATTCTCCCTAAAGCAATACTCCTTTTGTCTGTAGAATCTCGAATTATTTCTTCCTTGTAGAGTTGTTTCATATTTTAGAACAGGGCATTGGGGCCACTGCCAGCCAAGCTGACACCTTAGTCTACTGGCTTTTTTCTTTTACTTTGTGTTAGTGTGACCTGTGTTCAGCTGGTCTCACCTAGATTGTGTCCCCCCACCCCCCATTTTCCAGGGGTTGAGTGTCCATCAATCATCTTTACTCTCACATTGCCCTGCACTTAGCCTCTCTTGCCTCCAATGGCCCCAAAATTACACTTAGTTTTGTACAGATTCAGCTTTCAGAAATACACAAAGGAATAACTTATCTTTAAAGGCCAATGTTCTTTCTTGACCATTAATACCCCATACTTCTGGAGATCTATGGTCAGAGCTATAAATCAGAGACTCAACCCTTGTAAGCTCCATACAGAAAAAGCTCTGGTTGGTGGTCAGCAATCTGAAAACCCAACGAATCAAAGCTTAATATCTAGACAATTTATTGGGATGCAGACGGTGTGAGCAGAAAGTTCTCTCTTCACCTCCTAGAGGAGAGGAATTAAATAGAGATGGATTTGGTTTTTCTCTGCATTGCATCTATGTTGAAACCTGTTTATGGTATCAGACTGTGCAATGATTAAATAGTTTGATCTCTTCTTCCCCAAATACCTTTCTTCTTCCCCTTAATCTTTTATTTTCCATTTGACTACTGAAAGTTCCCACTCTCTATCCTCCAGACTTCAGTGATAGTGATGGAACCTAGGGTTTTTCTTCTGCCTGCTTCTACAGAATGACCATTCCTATACAGCTTTAGATGATAACAGGGGCAATTTGCTTGCCAAGGTTATATACAGTCAGGTAGGTAAAGCTGAGCATCAGGTAAATATTGTTCCCTCGTGACCAAAGCTTTCCAGAGATCATCTAAGATGCAGAGACCATCTCTGTTGCCACAGCAATCTTTGTGTCTCTTCTCTGTTCTATACCAAGACCAAAAAACCTACAGAGCCTTAGGGACCTCAATTCAAGTAGGCATTATAGTTGTGCTCTGGGATTTAACTGATACCACTCTAGCTATACCACATGTTTCTTCTCTTTTACATGGCAGATATGGTTATATGTTCCTGTCATCAGAATCCAGGTGGCTTTAGATAAGATGTCCTGAAAGAATTGATAAATTGCTTTTTGAGAAAAGATATATTAATGATGATGACACTGGGTCTGGGTCCTGGAGATGCTCATTCAGAGGCTGGGTAAATGTTTGTTGCTGATGATGCATTCTCTTCCAAGTAGTTCTTTGAACTCCAGAATTGTTCTTGGGCCCTGACCCCAGTACATTCTATAGAATGCCTGGTTGTACAATACAACTTTCTTCTTTTTCCTTCTAATCTTTCTCCATCTGTTGTTTGTAGATAAAGTCTTACGTTGATTTCCCTAGAGATATAGTAACACACCTTGATTTATCTTAGCTATCTCACCTTATTATTTCTATATCACTTCAGAGAAATCATAAATTGGTAAAATAATTTCTATCACTATACATACTGTCTCAATCTGCCAGCTTCCAATAATGTCACGGCAGCTTTTTACTATTTATGACACCTTTTGCCTTATAGCTTAAGTTTTGCACCAGCTAGCTGGTATGACTTAATAACCCACTTATTCTAATTTCCATTCTGCCATGTGGCCTGTTACCTTTTCATCAGTCCTGGTACCTGCTCCTTCCTCTGTGTCTGGCTGGCAAATCCCACAAGCCAGACTCTTTCCAATAGTTCCTATCTCTGCCTGGAATTTCCACCTGTCTTCTTCTGCCTCATGATAGGCTATCAGCTCTTTTTTAAATCAATCAGAAGTTGCCATAGGTAGGTGAGAAAGGACAGAGACACACCTGTACAAAGAAAATTCTCAACATCATGGTAAACAAAACTTTGTGAGATATTCTCTCATACCACATGGGTAGTTGGGATATAGACATGGGGACTTTGTAGTTGTTAGTCATTCTTTAATATGTACTCACACATTTTTTCAACTCTGCCTCCTGATGAGCAAACTGTTCCCTATAAAGCCTTGGTTCTCGAACCTATAAAGCAGTGAGTTCCATCACTGTTTGGGAATCTGAAAGCTGAAATTACCTTTCTATAATTTTTTAATTTTATGTTCACTGTAAAAGTTTTAATCCTTTCAAAAGCAAGAGAGGTATCTACTTAATCCACAAGCACTGAAAATCTTTTCAAATCACCCCTTGACTTCTGACCTCCTCTAGTTCCCCACTGTTCACAGGGTAAAGTCTTCCTTTCTGGATGAAGTACAGCATTACTTAACCTCTATCCATCTTTCCAAGTTATAGTCACACTGTTTCCCAAAGATGAGCCTCTCAAACAAATATTTTAGATATTTAGAAATAATGTTATGCAGCCCAAAGCCATTATAAAAAGAGAACCTGCTTAGGATTGAGACCCTAAATTGTAGAAATCACTTTTAGTTACAGTGGTAAATGAAGGAACAACACTATCATGAGAAAAATGATGCTAGATTTCTGTGGTTAGTATTAATGCTAGTAACAATCCATGTGGAGCCGAGAAATATTTTTAAAAAATTAAACTTTCTACTCCACCTTACACCAAATCAGGGTAATATAATAAAGAATAGACCATTTAAATAAATTAATTGGCCTAATAGTTATAATGGGTTTCAACTTCTTTAAGAGAATTTTTCTCAATATATTGTATAAATCAATTTCTGTCTTAAGAAATTGCTTAAAATTAAAATTTAAGATAGTCAAATTTATATTTTCAAATGCCCTTTGTATAATCAATACTAATTTTTTCTTATGAGTATCTTTAACTTCCAAGACCCCATGTTATTGTTACAAGATAGCAAATATTCCTACGTATAAGAGGCTTAAAGCAACTAGCATCTTTTCTCCTATAATTTTGAGTTGGCTGGGATCAGCTGTGTGGCTTTTCTGTTCCACATGCTGGACTCAAGCAGACCTTTACTTGGGTGGATGTCTGATACATGGCTGGAATTTGGCACTAAATTTTTTGTGAACATTGTTTGATCTGTTGGTATCTTGACTTCTCTGGAAAACTTGGGGTTTTTCACAACTTGGTAGCTGATTTCTAGGAGAAAGCATTCCAGGTGATAGAACTAAACATTGCAAATTTTTTTTAAATTACTCATCCCTGCCAAGTTCTATGGACTGAAATATGATGTAGACCAAAAATGGCTATCCCCAAATTACTGGTATGAGGCTTGGTTCACTGGGAGCTATCTTTGAGGGCTATCTACTTAATATGTTTGTTGAGTTCATTTCCAACAGTAGTGTTATTCTTTTGAAGGACTACTCAAGTGGTTCTGCATTTAGTCTGTCTGTTGCTCTATTTCCCAGCCTTGTCTTTACATGTTCTTTGTGATCCAGTCATACAAAGTCATCAGAAGCCACTGCTGGCTTCTGCCTTATTCCTTAGTGGTTCTCACTGCCAACTGTCTTTCACAACAACCTCCCACATCTTCCTGAGACAATTTCCTTCTCTTTCTTTCCCTTCTCTATTTGGTGTGCCTCCTAGTTTTTACTGGAGAGTCTGATTTGTCCCTCTGGGATCTATTGGACTTGTCTGACTTGCTTATTGCTTCCTGAGTTTTACCAGTAGAAGGTAGAGTTCTCACTATATCCAATTTAGTTCTAACATACTTTAATTCTCAAGTGTTATTTGTATTGTTGAGCAGGACATATTTGCTATTCCTTTAGCTATGTAGATCATCTCCTGGTCCCCATGGTTCAGCTGGCCATGCTGAGATACCCACAATGCTTTATGTTTTTACCTCCATGGCATATTATTGCTGCATGTTATTTATGTTGATTCTGGTATCAGACTTGTAAAATTTATACTTTTGCAATAAAATGATCTTGCAAAAGTCAAAAATACCTGGAACATGAGTCTTTCAGTACATTTATTTGGGATGTCCAGTCTTAAAAAATATTAGCATTCAAATTTATCTTAGTTCATTCTTTTCCCCAAAAAAATAGACCAGAATTGGCAGCCGGGATATTGTGGAATGTTTATGTAATGACATGGTTATTTTAAGATTCTTGACTAGGAAGCAGCTTGTTGCTGTGAAAATGCTTAAAAGAACACTCCAACCTGCCAGGACAATCTATTAACAAAATATCATTTCAGCATGCATGATTCCTATGTGTACCTTTACTTACTGAAGTCACAATTTATTAATAGATTTGTTTAACCACATGATTTGGACAAATCCCAGTTGGAATGAATCCATTCTTCCTGCCTGAATTGCCCTACCCTCAACCTAGTGAAAGCAGAATAATCCACTAACCTGGAATTTTTGCAGTCCACTCAAACAGCCAACTCACCTTCAATGAAGTACAAACTGGGCATCTCTTAACAATCTGTGTGCTTTAGAGGCCAGGGAACTTATTGGGCACCAACATTCATACTTGTCACTCTGTGATACCAACATAGTTGCAAGATTGTAAGTTTTATTAATGATCTAAAAGGCTAGAGAAATTGTGAAAAATTATAAAACATTCTGGAGTCGTGCTTCTAATGAACAAATGCACAGTTAGACAGGATTTAAGTTAAACTGTTCATTTGAGGATCTATGAAGAACAACAGATCATCTTAGACAGATGAGACAGACCTTAGTTTCATGCATCTGTTTTGGCTAGCCTTATAGTATGTACGGTCTCTCTAAACTTTAAAAGATTTGTAAACTTGTAATTATAAAAATGATTGAGCAGGCCACCATTGCATCTTTATCTGTGATGAGCGTGTTCCTACTGCCCAGTTTTATGACCTGGATGACGTGACTTCAGTAATGTCTAGATTCCCCCACCCATGTTTGAGAAATGCTACAAAAACCTCCATTCACTGACAACCCCCCCCCCCTTTTCCACATGTGGCACTTAACAGATGCTATTGATATATGAAGGCATGTCTTTTAGGTCTGTACTGATTGTGTGAGCTCCAACAAGATTCTTTGCTTATCCCTGAAATATATATGTCTATGATATGTGTGTATATATATATATATATATGCATGTATGTATATATATATATATAGCCTAGTTGACATGTGAGTTTATTATTCCTACTTTAAAATTCATGTGACTTTAATATTAACCTTGAGATGGTGAGGCAGGTGGATCTTTGTGAGTTCACAGCCATACTAGTGTACATAATGAGTTCCAGACCAGCCAGGGCCACACACACACACACACACACACACACTCGAAAAGGCACACACACATACACACACACATGAAAGTGATTCACCTACAAGTGGTCTGTATATGACTTATTGAGAGACAATTGTTTTTATGTTCCTGTGTTTAAGATACTTTGAATTAAAATTGCCTCTGAGTAGAAAGAACTAGAAGGTTGGTGTCTTTAAGCTAATTTCTCTGATGGTATCCTACATCAGTGTTGCTAGTTTCAAATTCTCCCAAACAAATAATACCAAATGATTAGTATATATACATATACACTAATATGTTAATATAGTATGTAATATGTATAATATATTATATGTATATAATATATGTTCAAACAATAGGCCTCATAAATGACCAACAAAATGACAGTATAAAGTAGGTAATAATCTCCAATTATTACATGGGTTCTACAACAAAACTTTCCAGATCCTTTCCTGACTCCACTTTCAATGCTTTGACTGATCATATGTGGTCTCTTGGATTAAATAAAGAAATGAATAACCCAGAGAAAACTCACACACCCGGATCTCAAGTGCTTTCTGGTGCATTGTTTTTCTTTTAGAATAAACAATGAATTCTGTGGAAGTGAGCATTGGCTAAGACCTTAAGAGGGAGGATTGCATTCACAAAATCCCCCTTGATGTTGCTCATGTTTCCGGCAATTGTGTCATGATTTGTAACTCACATTGTATTGTTTAGGCTTACACAGGGCCAAGTCAGTGAGTCCCTGTAACTCTCTGTTAGGGTCTCATTGTCACTCTCTTCCTGTTATAATAAAGGATCTAATGTAGAGGTAAGTATCCTGTGAATTCATATGTTCCCAGAGTCAACCACTGTGCCTCTGTTTGTTAATAAGTACAGTCAAGAGGCAGGGCCACTTCTAGGTACTAGTGGCTCCTTGGCAATTGTCACCATGTAGAGATCTTTCCTGTTCATGTGATGTCAATGACACAGATGTGAATGAGTGTTCTTGTCACAGAGGCAGGACAGATTGCTGGCTATGGCTGTGTAATAAAGTCCACGAGATGTGTTCTTTGTTTTGTTTCACTCTCCTTTGCTTTAGAGCCCTAGCTTCCATGTCCCCAAAGTTTTGAAGCTCACAAATGAAATCTTGAAGAAAGTTAGGCTCTTTTGCATGTAGACACAGAGTTGGTTTAAAAGTTTTCTATACTGAAGAGTTGATGATTTTTGTTCTTTTCCAGAACTATCATGATTTCTCAAAGAGAATGCTTCAATTCCTCATTATATAAAAGCCAAACTTTAAACATTGTAGCAGAAGACAATTTACTTAGAATGGAGCTTTTGTTAACTTCATGTCTTACTTAAGAGTATATCAAAATACCTGAAAAATGCAATTGACTTTGTCTCATGGATTGAGGGTCTCGCCATCCACAGCATGGAAGTCATGGCGGTAGAAGCATGAGGTTCCTGGTTATAGCACATTCTTGGTCTGGAAACAGAGGGGAATTCAGGGGCTCTCTTTTCTTCTTTTGATTTAGGCCAGGACCCCAGAACATAGGATAGGGCTGCCCACATTCATATTTTCCTACATCAGTTAAACTTTACCAAAAACATCCCTGCAGACATACCCAAAGTTCCAACTCTGTGGCGATTCTCAATCTTATCAGATTGACAGTCTTACACGATTAGAAAGTTGTAGAGAAATTTTAATTCACCAACATGGCTGCTCTGGCAAGGGATCACACTCAAAGATCTGATCTGGAATGCAAACACACTATGAAAGACCAGATCATTTGGGTTAAAACTCCATCTTAGAGAATTTGACCTAGGGTTGAACTTGAGTTAACTAGCAAACTGACACCTACTATCAGTTTCCAGGCTATTCCCCCAACAAATCTGTACCTCTAGGTTTCAAGCCTGCCCCATGATACTTCACTTCCTAACAATCACCAATCAGGACTAAAACACAAGTATATTGTCTGGTTTCCAGCACCAGCCAGTTATGTTAAAGGCCATATGGACCCCCCCCCCCCAACTGATGTGTACCAGGCTAGATACTTCTTCTTGTCTCTATAAATGGTTGCCTAACACTAGGCTCAGAGTCCCCCATTCATTCATCTTGAGATGGTGGTGTGGCCCAATCTCAAGCTTGAATAAAGAGACCCTAGTGCAAATGAATTGGAATCCCTTTTTTGGTTGTCTTTTGGGGGTTCACAAATGCTTCCTGGCACAACAACTACACGCCTTTATTTGCTCCTACTAAAATATAGACATGTTCTTAGTACACACCTTTAATCCCACACAATGACATCTAATTGAGAGACAGACAAAGTGACAAGTCAGAGAAAGATTGGACAGAATGAATCTGAGCTAAAATACTTTCACCTTTCATGAGAACAGACAGGAAATAAAGGTTGCATAAAGAGAATAGTGGGAGAGAGAGAAGCAATTGAGTCCAGTTGAGTTGAGTTCAGTTCAGTTGTGCTCAGTTCAGATTGGGGCAGTTCAGATCAGTGGCAGTCTTTCCAAGCAGAGCAATTCAGCCAGAAGCCAAGAGAAGGAAATCTGAAGCAGTTAATTTGGGGAGTACTTTGAACCAGAACAGCTGAGTTGAACCAGCCAGCCAAAGTTTAGAAAGAACTAGAAAGGGTGAGTGTATTCAGCAGTAAGCCTTGAAATCTGAAGCATTCTGGGCATGGATTAGGAGGTGGAGGCTGGAAGCCAAAGCCTTCCAGGTCTGGGCTTGCAGAAGGATAGATTATACAGGATAGGGCTGGGGGATAGATAACACAGAGAAGGAAATGCTCAGGGCTCAGCCCACACTGTATTTACAAAGCCTGGGTATAGCTCTCATCTCATTCATCCCTCTGAGGAATAAAAGTGACATTTACTTTTACAGAAAGTGGAGTGCTTTGAAATAAAGTATGAAACATTGCACCGAATGGACCCTCTTACTTAGCACCGATTCGACCTTCCTCTTCATCCACTCTCATATCCCTATTCCTGCCAAATTACAGAGGCAGAAACAACACCGACGGCGGAACCAGAAGGCAAAAGCAGTACTGGAAGAACAGACTAGAAATGAAGCAAAACTGACAGATGCCTTCATGTCTGAAGGTGTCAAGATGACCTCTGCTTCTTTGGGATTGGTACAGGAATTGTATTTGAAGTGGAGTGGCTTCAGTGAATGATGAGAAACATATGCAAACTGGGAGGAAGATGTATCATGTGGGGTTAGCTACATTCTTGGGAAGAAAATTGAATAAATTTATCCCTGAAGGTCCACCTTTCACTGATTTATTTATCTTTATTCTAAGACTTTCTCAGACATGCGTTGGGAGGAAAAGGTGATCTATTTCAAAAAGTGCCACTTATAATCATTCTGTATTATCTAGCACTTTGGTGAAAAAAGCAAGTGGACCAAAAGGGCCATAAGGACAGTGTTGGCATAGATGTTAATATGTTTCTCCTGCTGTACGTTAAGCAGAACTCCGCGAGAGTTGGACACTCAGAGATGTCTTCAGTCCTATTCATCCTGAGTATCTATGGTGCTTTATCAGATTAAAACTGAGGAGTACTGTGTGGAGGATGCTCTTAGGAAAGATGAGCCAGACATCAGACAAATGCTGATGTTTCATCATAGAACCACACACGATTCCTACAGAAAGACAATTAAAAAGTACATTATAAAAATACAAAGAGTAACGTTCTCACTGGCGAACACTGAGCACTGTTAATATCGTCATTCATTTTTTTCTCAATACTTCATGTGCACATGCACATAGAAACGCAGGTGTGGGGGGGAGGGGCTGGAGAGACTTGGCTACCTGCGGCTCTTCCAGAGGACCCAAGTTCAGTTCCTAGTACACACGGCAGGCTGCGCACAACCATGTAACATCCCAGTTCCAGGGAATATGACTTCTTCTTCTGACCTACTTGACAGGCTAGCACATGTGCATACACCACACACACACACACACACACACACACAGAATCACCTAGAAGCAGGTGCGTATCTTATACGAATTGCTGTCTATTTCTAAAGCCCCCTTTTTTACTTAGATTTTCACATATTCCCCAGACACTGTGTACCTGGTGTTATTCTGTTATGCATTGAGATTGAGCCTAATTTTTAAAAAATATTATAAATAAGATTATGATAAATATCCTCTTGCAACTGGGAAATACTTATGGTTAGGTTATGCTTTTATTATATTCCCACCAAACTCCTTTCCCCCTAATTCATGCTTTGCTTACTAAGCTGTAACTGACTTTATGCACTGAAGATATCAATATTTTGTAAGCCCCCCATTTTTAAAGATTTTTCAGTTTTACCTTTTTTGCCAGTTATCTCTTTGTCCGATGCCCTCCCTGACATTAAGAAACCACGCTGGAGTCGCAGGCTTTCTCTCATTACTTTGGAAGTTTTGCATCCTCTAGAATTAACAAACTATTCACTTCATAGTTTCAGGTCACTTTAAAATCATGCACGAGCATTGTTTTTGTAAACAGGCAGCAGAGATGCGTGAAACATTTGTTGCAGAACCCTGGTTTACCACATTGCTCTTCTGCCAATCGTTGCCAGAGACTGTCCTTCCAGTTTGGGGGGTTGGGGGCGCTTTTACTTTTTACATTTCACTCTTCAATATCAGCTTGAATTGATAGCGTTGTGTGGTCTAAGGTGAAAATCTGAGCGTTTTTTTTTTTTTTTTTTTCCCAGATAGCAAGCCAATTTTCCAACATCATTGTTGAATAATTCATTTCTTCCTTTTGGTCAGTAAAAGCCCATATTTCTTGAATTACAAAGACAGGAAATTCACAATGACATTATGCAAAAATAACGCGCTTTTAGGACTAGTGTGCACGCAGGCTGAACACATGATTGCTCGTACACCTACACACCTACACTTCACGTGGGGGCAGAGCAACTTGGCTGCCGGGCAGGCGATTGGATTGTCCGTTTTTAACAGAATGTTCTAATTTGCTGAACCACACAAGCCTTTAATTTTTCAGTTCAGTTCAGTTCAATTCAACTGACTTAATTTCAACCAGTGTTTATTAAATGCTTATTATATGCACTCACTGTAGTATGTGAATTCTGGCGGATCTAGTTTTGGATTTAACCCAGCCCACAAGCAAATAGAAAGTTAAGTAACTTGTCTAACAGAGTTCAGGCAAAACCCAACTAAAAAAATTTTCCAAACACCCCTGGAGGGCAGCGGGGGAGGAAGGAGGCTTTACTGAAATGATTTTAAATAACTGCTTTCAGAATTTGACTTGATATGTTTTCAGAGCTGTGGGGCGCCTTCGTGTTCTTATTTCCAAAGCTGACAATAACAAATTGCCCGAGTCATTTGGATTATGCCGTGGGAGCAGAATGCAGGCTCACGAGTACACGACTGAGCAAAATAAATAAATAAATAAACATATTTAAGTCAAAGAGACACACTCTTTTTCCCAGTATAAAAACATAGGAAGACAGAGATGCCTGCCACTCGCGGATAACTACCCATAGTTCATCAAGAACACAGGGCGAGCAGAGACAACGTTCTTATCACAGATGCCATATGAATATCTAAAATAATCATGTCCACAAATATTCCCTTGCGCTATATTTGTATTGCTTATCTTTTCTTTTCATCATGCTCATATTCCCTCCTTTCATACCGTCATATCAAAACAACCCGATGAGATTATGTATTTTTGGGTTCCTATTAGAGAAAACAAAATTATTCATGTGATCCCATTAGAGTATGACAGGAAAGTGCTGGCAGGGTGGAAACACAGCAGCGACTTGTTTCTTCTGTTTGTAGTTAGGTTGCCATTTTTCTTTATTACTCCTGACAGGGTGCCTGTCGCACCAGGCACAGCACGGGAGACCGGGGAATGCTGTTTGAAAACTCCGGACTTCTCCAGGGAGCTTGAAAGTACCTGCTAATTGCCTGGCTGAGTTATTTTTACCTTCTATTTTCCTCATTGTCTTAGAATCTCCATAGGGCAAGATTTTCAACAGTCCACATACAGAATTATTTTAGTTTATCCAATAGAATCAAATTTAGTTTTAAAATTTAGTTTTCAAATTTAGCTATGAGTGTATATATAAAATCAATATCAACATTGATTTCCATCCATTTATGTTGATACTTAGTGAATGTTGTTAATCAGATTCATAGAATTAGGTGAATTCTCATACCAAGAAACTCCCAGTCCCTAAAACATTGCACATTAGTATTTGGACTGAACGTTGAATGCATCAATTATAAGAGAGACATTTTGTTGGATATGAGGGGAGACACCAAGATGTAAAAATATTGTTTCTCTTCCCACAGTACAGTAGAATTAGGAGCCATGGTCCACACAAAACTAAACACAGGCAACCAACAATGTAAGGAGTATCTTTCAAAAGAAAAAAAAATGTTTGGGACATCCATGGTGCTGGCCAAATGGAAGGCTCCTGAGTGATCCTCAACCTCCCTTTTAACTAAAGGCCAAATGTTTTGAAACAGTAAATGAAATGCAAGTGTGTGTGTGTGTGTGTGTGTGTGTGTGTGTGTGTACCCTGCAGGTTGTTCCTTACCAGCATCCCTGTTCTATACTGTTCTTCTGCTGGACTCACAGCATCTGAGGATAAGGTTAATATCAATAGCACCTAAAAAAGTCCTATTGTCCTTGCAATAACAAAAGCCAACCCCATTAAAAACAGTCGAAGGACTTAGATAGACATGTCTCCAAAGAAAACATGCAGATAAGCATATGGAAAATTGTTTAAAAAAATCACCAATCATGTCTAGAATGAAAATTAAAAAATACTATTTCACATAATAATATTAGCCATGATAATACACACACACACACACACACACACACACACACACACACACACACACACAAATGGGACCAGGACTATCACTGATGAGGAACTATATTTTCTGTGCCTTGCTAGTGGGGATGGAAGATGGTATAGTTGCTATGGAAAAGTGCATGAGCATCTCCCAGTACTTTAGAATGACCACCACAGCATCCAGAAATTCTGTTCCTAAATACATATTCAAAAGACTTGATACAAAGCTCTCTAAGAGAGATTTACACACAGGCTCATTTCAACACTATACATAATTGTCTAGAGATGGAAGAAACTCAAATGTTCCTTAACAGATGAATAGATAAGCAATACAGTGTGCACACATAGAATAGTATCTTACTGAGTCTCGAAAAGGAAGTAAATTCTGCCATGCTGCAACATGGATCAATTGGAGGATATTATGCTAAGTGAAATCACTAATCATGTACAGACATTACTAGATAATGTTTTCCTGGGGTGTCTAAAATAGTCAAGGATGATTGCCAGAGCAAGAACTACACGTGGTTGATGGTACAAATAATCATTTTGCAAGGTGAGAAGAGTTCTGAAGATGGATGGACGTGTTAGTTGCCCAACAATGTGAACACACAAAACACTGCTGACCAAAATAGTTGAAATGGCTAAAGGTGGTGGAAGAGAGAGAGGACCAGTTTTCTTTGATACTGTGGCTCCCTGCAGATCAGCCGTAGCCAAGGCAGGCCTCACTTCCAAAATGAGCTAGGTAATGCATATTAGGCTCAGTGGTGAAAAACTGAAAAGTTAAAGAAGAAAAACAAAAAGAAAAGAAAAAAAGAAAAAAGGAGAAACCTCAAAAGTTGGGTGGGAAATAGTGGGAGAGGGACAGGTAGTTATGGTAGAAGTTAGGAAAGGGGAATTAGATATGTTCAAAATACATCATATGAAACTCTCAAATAATAAAATATTTTATAAGTGTTTAAGATGTTATTTTGTTGTTGTGTTGCCACATTTAGAGTTTTTAAATTAAAGTTGGTAGGTTAGTGTTGTATCTTCCTAGTGTTCAATGGTTACTTTGTGTTCTAGTTTCACTTCTGTTGACATAACAAAGACCCTGATAGAAAACAACATAAAGGGGGAAAGAGTTGGTTTGGTTTACAATTCCGAATCAACATTCTTCATTCTGGGGAAGTCGAGGCAGGAACTCAAGCAGCTAGTCTGCCACTTGCACAGTTAAGAGTAGATAGAAAGGATTGAACCCATGCTGCATGCTTGTGGTCAGCCAGCTTTCTTCACACTCACACACTTCAGAAGGGTCCAACCAAGGGTGTGGTGCCACCCATCATAGTCTGGGTCTTCCACTATCAATTGACTTGACTCTCAGAGAAATCTGACCTGAACAGTTCCGCAAGTCCAAGAGCCTTCTCAGATGATTCTAGTTTGTAGCAACCTGACAATTAAAAACTAGGCAATGCCCTCTGTGTGTCAGAGGCAAAGATAAAAGGAGCACCTCTATTCCCAACAAAACAGATTCTCTGATTACGTACTGCCTGGGCGCTACTGTGACTTGAGGTAACTCCAACTTTTACCTTGCAGATTGTTAATGATCTCTAACCACACATGCATCAACGACTACCACAATATCTTTAACACACATGTCATCAGGAGAATTATCTGAGATTTTTTACATGGACACATTTTTTTTCATTAATTAATTAATTTATTCACTTTACATCCCAATCACAAGCCCCTCCCCAGTCCCATCTTTATACCCCAACCCCTATTACCCCTTCTCCTTCTCAGTTCCAACCGGAATAAGCACATCTTCTCCCACTGAGGTCCAGCCAAGCAGTCCAGCAAGGACAAAGGGATCCAATGGCAGGCAACAGGGTCAGAGACAGCCCCATTCCAATTGTTAAGGCGCCCACGTGACGACCAAGCTGTACATCTGCTACAAATGTGTAGGGGGCCTGGGTTTAGCCCATGCATGTTTTTTGGTTGGTGGTTCAGTGTCTTTGAGCCCCATGAGTCAAGGTTAGTTGACTCTGTGGGTCTTCTTGTGGTGGTAGACACACTTTTGATAAAATACCTATGAGATGGAGTTTAGAACACACATGATTTTCTTGGCCAGTGCCACTGCTAATGAGACATGTACCTGGATATTCCAGGCTTCATCTTTTATTCATTAACAAAGTACTGATAGAAACTTCTATGGCATAGTCTTCTTGGGCATGTGGTTCAAAGAACTACTTCTGTGATGGTTTATGTATTTCACTCTGTCTTTATCATCATCTGAATGCTAAATAATCAATGCTTAAACAGTTTTAAATTTCAGAATGAATAAAATTTTCATCTGCGATGTCCTAATAGTGAGTACAAACCAGATAGTTCGAGCAGAGAGTTAAATGAGAGAGGATTCACGAGGAAGTTGTTGGAAGACCTGAAAACAGGTAAGCGGCTGCTTTTCCTGAGTTCATAGGAAAAAAGAGAGAAGATGAGAATCCAGATTGGCCCATAGAAGGATCTGGATCCCTGCCTGAAGCTGGAATTTCAAGAGAGTGCACTGCAGGCAACTCTAACTGGGCAGCAGCAAGATCTTTATCCTACACTCTCTGGTTTCCAGTGAACTGGCCTCAGTTGGATTCGAGAAAGAAAGGAACCTGAGAAACTGAGAAAGAGAACATTCAGTTAGTGTTCCGGAAAGCAGGCTTGGGAAAGAACAAGGAACAGAACCTGAGGGAATGGTTCTGGTAGGAATACCTCATGTGGGAAGCAAGGGGCTGGACTGAGTATTGGGCTGTTGGGTCTTGGACGGGGACCATACTCTGAGAGCCAGAGACTCACCACACAGACAGGAAGACAGAAGCTCTACGGCCTTGGCTTCTGTTCTGGATGAAAGAGTTTTTGGTTGGACATGCTGAACCTCTTAAAAAACTAAAACAGCAAGTTGTTCTCAGTTTTCTCAACATGATTGAAATCACACGAACAGAGGAAAACATAACCAACTCACAAGGGTGGCATCAAAATACTTTTGAAGTCCACTAAGGAAAACATTATGGCTGCTTTTGTTTGGGAACAGGGCGGTAAAGAATTGGACCCTGGGCTCTTATCTCAGCGGAAACAAAGGAGGAATTGAAAATCTGGGCGTTTATAATAAGTAGTAGATGTACACAGTCCTTCACAGTTCTGGGAGAGACTGTTAAAGCTTTGCTAAGCTCCCTGCAGAAACTGTTCCCATGAACTATGGGAGTTCCAAATAAAGTAAGGTATATCTCCTCTCTTCATGTCCTTGGTCACCAGACCATAGTGGTGAGGGGGCCTTTTGAATGGACCTCAAGTTAACTTTACAGTCATAGTAAAGATAAAATGTCTAAATTTTCCTTGTAATATTCTTAACACTATCTCTGTCTCTGTCTCTGTCTCTGTCTGCTTTCCCTCCCCTCCTCCTCCCCTATCCCTCCCCCTCTTCCTCTCCCCCCCCTCTTCCTCTCCATCCCCCTCTTCCCCCCCCCTCTGTATGTGTGTGTGTGTGTGTGTGTGTGTGTGTGTGTGCCCATGCTTATTAATTCAGTTAGTTGATCTGGAGATTGCTTGTCTCTACCATCACCCCACCCTCAGCAGTAAGGTTTTAGAGGCATGCAACCATGCCTCTGTATATGTATGGATGTTGGCCATGAAAACTCAGGTCCCATATTTTTAAAGAATGACTCTAATACTCCTGGTGATACTCTCTCTGTGTGTGTGTGTGTGTGTGTGTGTGTGTGTGTGTATATATATATATATATATATATATATATATATATATATATATATATGTGTGTGTGTGTGTGTGTGTGTGTGTGTGTGTATTTGTGAGTGTGTGAGTGTGTGTGTATGTGTGTGTATGAGTGTGTGTGTATGTGTGTATATGTGTGAGTGTGTGTGTATGTGTATGTGTGTATATGTGTGTGTGTGTGTATGCTAGGTATGTGTGTATGTGTGCATGTGTGTGTGTGTTAGGTATGTGTGTGTGTGTGTGTGTGTGTGTGTGTGTGTGTGTAGGGCTTAGGAATGCTTTCATAAGCTATATGGCCACTGCTCCACTTTAGTTAGGCTGTGCCTTTAGCTCCAAGTGATCTTTGGTTGTCTTAGCTCACTGATTACTTCTGATTGATAACCAATGGTCTACCTGGGGAAGCATTTTAGCACTGGGACATTTTGAGGTCAAAGGAGGCCCGTGGAGCTATGGGCTAACTTGATTCATTGCAGCCAAGGACCAACCAAAGCTTTGAAGTATTTGGTGGCACAGCTCCCACTACAGAGTAATATTCAACACTGGATCAATTTAATATTCATCATATCAGTTAAGCAGGGCAATAATCTTGTTTGTGTAAATGTTTTTGTTTTTCTAACTGTGAGCCATGAACTTTCTGGGTAGGAAAATTTGAATACAATAATATTCAAAAGGTATTTAATAGAAGCAACATTTAGGTTTTTATAATGTTATCTTTAAAAAACAAAAACAAGCGAACCAAAGAAACAAAGGAGCCATAATTTTAAGTGTTTCAGTGGGAGCTGAACTGCCTGATATCTACTCAGGAGGCAGTGGAGCTGAGAGCTGAGCAGGTAGCTCAGAGCAGGTGAGGCTCACCTTGCCGGAGTCTAGTGTGGGGTCTAGCAGCTGGTCTTACCTCTCCGCATCATCAGGAAGGACAGAGAGTGGTAACATTGGAGTCCATGAATGTGTCCCACACTGCTCCTCCTCCACCCCTGAGACCCACTGGCCCTGAGGCAATGGGTGATTGAATTTCTCTTGCCAGGGAAGAAAAGACAATTGCTTAGGGATGCCCTTCTTCAGTTTTTCTAATTCTCTTTGAGTGTGGTCCTGTTTCACTGTCAACTCAGCAAGACATTTTGAGAATTTCATTCGTGTGTGTGTGTGTGTGTGTGTGTGTGTGTGTGTGTGTGTGTGTGTGGTGTGGTGTTTGTGTATGTGTGTGTTGTTGTTTAATTCCCAGAAAGGCAAATCCTTATCAGTCTGTAGGAATATCACTGCGAAACCTTGTTTTGTACTGGCATGTTCTGTCACATTGATTAGAGGTTTCTCGCTAGAATGTTTAATTACCACCTAATTAAGATGGGCTTCCGTTAGTCTCTTTTTTTGTATGCCTTGAGATTTGCCAGAGGCTGAGGATGTCTTGTTTGACTGACAGCTGTCAGTGGCCCATATGGAAATAACAAATAATGTGACAGGAAGAAGATGAAAGGTCTCACCTGGACACTGACCGGTGCCAGCGTTGCTTTTCTCCACTTGTGCCTTGACAGCAGATGCCACAGCCATGTGTTGAGTTGGCTTGTCTGTTGGAAGGCTGCTTTCTGGGCAGTGACGATGTGACCCATCAGGCTGTTCTCTATAATTCAGACGTTGAGCCGTGTGGGTCAGACAAGCCATGTCCCTCAATGATCTCCCACTTTACTTAGCACCACTTGTGCTAAGAAACAACCCATTGACTCACAGGAGCTGAACAAAAGCTACACGGTGATCTAATAATGGGACAGGGACCGACTAAAACTGTCACATTTGAAGTCTGGTGGGTTGGTCAAATGGTGTTTACAAAGGCTCCTAGCCTGTCGTAAAGAGCCCGAATGAAATTTTTTTCTACTCTATTTATCTGTTCAGCAGGCCAGACTGAATGCTTTAAAAGTTTAATTTCCTATTAACGTGTGTAGGTACTTGTATGACACATGTATGAGGGTGCCAGTGGATGCCAGAAGAGAGGCTTCAACCTCTAGACTGAGTGACAGGCAGTTTTGAGTCCCCTGATGTGGGGGTTATGATCCAAACTCTGGCCCACTGGAAGAGCATGGGATGCTCCCTGATGCTGAGCCAACTCTCTAGCTCCTGGTTACATTTTAAAACATCAGATTTTGTAACATTTATCATCTGTGGCTTTAGTCAATCAGAGGCTCCCTGGAACTCCACCCACCACTGACCAGAGAACTCAGTGTGGACCTCAACGTTGTTGAAGTCACCATCAACTCAGCCCCATGTTACCTCTGCTTGACGGATTCTCTCACTCACCAACCTTACAATTTCCAGTCTCAACTTGGGTTTTCTTCTCTTTCTTCTTTTCCACTGGAGTGACTTCAGAAATGGCTCATAGAATCTGTCTGAATCAAACTTTGTGACTGCTGAACTCAGAATCTCCTGGAGCTGCAAAGTAAGGATTCTTCCATCCTCCAACCCAACTTCCTGGGAGGGGAAGAACATCTCACACTCCCCTTCTTGATCCCCTCTGCTTTTCTCAGTATCATTCTTTCTAGCTGCAGAAAACCTCAACATTTCTCCACATACAGCATGAATCCAAACCATCTTCTATCCTCCCGACGGTCTCTGCCATTCACTCAATGCTCACCCGTCTTTTCCTGACATCTGTTAGTTCTTCTGGAAGCCGTGGGTATTACTCATTGGTCATAATGGGTACCTCCAATGCACATTCAAATATTCCATGTATGTCCAAGTACCCTCATTATTACTTCTTCCAATACCTTTATATGTTTTTCAGTAGTTGCTTCTTGTGATTATATTCAGAAGCACTCCATCTCCTAAGCCCCTGTCCTACTCACTCAGCATCCTCCTGCTGCCATTAGACTAGTTTGTCAACTTCACTGGGTCCTTGGACTTTGGACCGTTTATCATGTATCCGGCCTTTATTTCAGCCATCAGTCACTTCACCTGCCGGGTACTCCATCTCCCTTATCTCTTTGTTCTTGAGCTACACCTGTGCTCCAAGATGCAGCTTTCTGATAGTCTAGCTATGCCTGTCCACTGCTCTTAGCAAGAAATCGATGAACTCCTGAACGAAAAGAATGTGTGGTCACATGACCCTCCATAACATGAAATGATGACCATGGTCAAGCCCCAGAGGACTTCCTTTTATAAAATGTATAGAATTTTCCATGGAGGTACTCTGAGAAAGGAACTGAAATGGGAAACAGGAGTTCTGTATACAGCTCTTTAATACAGTATAATCTTCAACAGGTCTTCAAATATATCATTCTTCTTTCCATCCATAGCTCTTTCCTTCCTCTTTTCCTCTTCATACACACAAACACACACACACACACACACACACACACACACACACAGAGAGAGAGAGAGAGAGAGAGAGAGAGAGAGAACTGATAAATAGCTTCTGTTGCTTGTCTCTGACTGGATATAAAACCAAAAATAACTTTGTTTCAAACACTGTATTTCTCCCAAGAGGTGCTGTTTTTCCTTTCTTCTGTGTAGGACCACCACGGTGACATCCAGGTACCTAGTACCACCCATGGAGCTATGTTCTCGTGTAGTACCTGAGGAAGAAATGACTTTCTTGGCCACCTTCCTGCAATTCCTTGAAAGTAGTGCCTGTGTCCTATCTGGTTTTACAGTTCAAGAGACACAAACAATATCTCATTTTTACTTTAATCTGGATGAGGTGACCAAGGACCAAATAATCCAATGTTGACAGACTTGCAGTTTTAAAATCTTTCGAGGCCATTAATGAGGCCACATGCAGTATTAGAGTGGTGATTCAATTTGCTTTCGTTCTCATTGTTAATATCCTGGCCGTTTAGCTTGAGCAAATACTTGAGGATTAAGGTTAAAGTGGGTCAATGAATTTTTGCTTGGCTTTTGATTTAGAAAATGAAGAGGAATTAATAAATCAAGCATAGTTGGAAGCTCTATATTGTAGAAATAGAATTAAAGGAGAAAATTTAAGAACAGATATATGGAAATAAAGTTTGATACTGTCCAAGAAAATGCAAAGGCATATTTTCTATGAGTATACAGTGAACATCTACAAAATAGACCTTAGAAGGAGTTGAAAGATAAGACCTCATTTAGTAGGAAAGTGTATCTTTAAATCAATGCATAGGAAAACAAATCAAATAAGCTAAAAATTTAACTCATAAAGTTAGGAAGAAACAACAAAGGATCCTCAAGGAAATTGTAACACATGAGCAGAGCTGAATGAAGCCAGCGACATGAACAACACTTATTTCCTGTTCGTTTCTTTTAAGGGTTTTTATGGTTGGTTGTAATTTTTTTTTATGTAACAGGGTCTCAGTGTGTATCTCTGGCTGTCCTTGAACTCAATATTTAAGGCAGGCTGGATTTGACCTTACAGAGACACAGAGATATGCCTGCCTCTGCCTCTCAGATGCTGAGATCAAAGGTACATGTTGCCACCATAGCAAAATATTAAAATTTTTAGATAATTAATATAGACTTCTGACAAAACCAATAAGAATAAAATATAAATAAAATAATCAGCCAAGAAAAGTTTCCAAAGGGTTAATACATATATTTTAATATAAGGATGCTGTGAATTACAATGTGCTGTAAATTTTCAATTTTAGATGACAGGAATGATTTACTAGAAATATAAAAATTATTAACTAAAGAGGGAGCCTTAAATTAATATTCACTAAGAAATGTTTTCAAGAAGCAATTAACTGGACTTATCTTCTTCTAAAGCAAAAGAATATTAGTGATAAAGTTAATTTTATATCTCCAATGATTTCAAACATTACTGATGTCCCTCACTTTATGAATCATGCAATTATCAAAACAGGTGAGTGTAAGAAAGCAAAAGTACTGTTTTACATGTACTTTATGCTCATTGTTACTGGTGGGATCTTTATCACACCATCAAACCTTTAAAAAAAAAAACAAGTACTGACAAAAATGTACTGTATAATTTTATGCAAAAATGCTTAAAATCTGTACATTTATCTTTGTTTTGTAAAATAAAGTTGTTAAAAAAATAAATAAAACAATTGACCAAAAAAAAAGAAAGCAAAAGTACAAGTTCATTATGCTTAATGAGCAGTTAATGAAAACTTCTTTAAAATATCCACTACCTGACTCCAACAATGCTTTAGAAAATAATGCCTTCTGATAAGCAATGAGAGCCCTCTACAGAAATGCAAAGGTTGTTCAACAAAAGTACATGTATTGATATAGTTCACCA
This sequence comes from Micromys minutus, assembly GCF_963924665.1. Lineage (NCBI taxonomy): Eukaryota > Metazoa > Chordata > Mammalia > Rodentia > Muridae > Micromys > Micromys minutus. The sequence continues at coordinate 53,751,298 of NC_137977.1, forward strand.
CACTGAAGAAAGGAGAGAGCTCACATTATTTTAGGAGATTCTGAACGTCATATATTTTATTTACAAATTTAAAAAATGCATTTTAAGAATGTAGGAATGATCTTATACTTATGTGCATTTGAACACCATCCTTGGTTGGGAGCTAGTGCTGTTTTAGAGGTTTGTGGAATATTTTGTATGTGACAGCTCATTGACAGAAGTTGGGTTACAGAGTTATGACTTAGAGTTACAGTCTGGCTCCATTCCTCTATTAGAGAGTGTGGCCCAGTCGCTCAATTTTCTGAAAGATAAAAAAATTCGACTAGGCATTTCACATCTTGCAGTCACACCCATGTGTTTATCCCATTACCTTATCTTACTTACTATGAAGAACTGTATCCTTTAACCATGAGACCAAGTAAACTTGTCCCACCATGATTACATCTCTGAGGGGGGGGGGGCAGGAATGAGGATAATTATAGGAAAGACAGAAAAAAAGATGTAAGAGACAGATATGGGAGGGCTGCAGGTCATTACCACAACAGCAGTGAGTGTATTTCTCATAGCCCTTTTGTACTACAGTACTGTGGGAAGCAAAGCCACAAGCTAATAGAAATGACTTGCTGAAAATATATATACAAGACTTATGTTTCCTTTCAAAAAACTCCCTGTTCCTTCCACCAAGGTCAACAGAACCTTCAGCCCCTTGCCTTGAGCCTCAAGTTCACTTCCTGCTATGATTCCATCCCTCAGCAGACCAACAGAAGTGCCAACAGATGCTGATCTGCCTTGACTTGGCCTGGCAGGCGCTCTTTTCTCTCTTTATTTCCCTCGGCTTCAGAGAAGCAGCAAATGACTGTTGACAGCCACTGTCAGGTATTTGGTCAAAATGAGAAAAACATAATAAGTTCAGTACTAATTCCTGTGACTGGGTAGGATTTACTCCTTGAATGCACAGATGATTCAATAGAAGATATTCCATAAACATGATATGCATCCCCTCAGTAGAATCAATTTATTACAAAAGAAGACAGTAACAAATTTCAATATGCTGTCACACTAGTTATAAAAAAAAACTTTAACAAACTATAAATATAAGGAAACTACCTTGATACAATGAAGTTCATGTATGTAAATTCTAGAGCTTATATAATATAAAACAGTGAAAATTCAGGGGTTTTTTCTCCATATGACTTAAAAATAATTCAATAAGGTAAAGATAATGTCTTTTGCTTCTTACACTAGTAGTTGTTATAGCTAGAGCAAGTAGTTGTTATGAGCACCTGTACTACATCATCTCCTGACTTTTTATCCCATAGTTGTTTCAATGTGAGGATCTATATATGTGCATTTTTATTAAAATATTCTTTGCTGAGCTAGAGAATGGATTGAAGGAGATGAAAGCATGTGAAACCTCATGGGAAGAAAAACATTATTAGCCAACCAAACCCTCCAGAACTCCCATGGACTAAGACACCAACCACTGAGCACACATGGAGAGACCCATGGCTCCAGTTGCATGTGTAGCAGAGGACAGCATTGTCTGGCATCAACAGAAGAAGAGGCCTTTGGTCCAGTGAAGACTCATTTTCTCAGTTTAGGGGAATGCCAAGGTGCTGAGGTGGAGCGGGCGATTGGGAGTGGGAGCAACTTCATGGAAGCAAGTGAAGGGGGAGAGGGGATGGGAGCAGGGGAAAGGGGATAACATTTGAAATGAAATTATAGAGAATATTTAATAAAATATTTTAAAAAATATAATTTTGCCATGGCAAAAAAGAATGTTGGTAACATGATTGATGTGGTTGAACACTATATATCTATATATATCTATATATATATATGCATATGGTATGCATGTGTGTGTGTATGTGTGTGTTTGTGTATTATATACATACAAAGGGCAGCAAACATACAAGAACATGAACATGACTGAAAGCATAGTGCTTAAGAGTAAGAAATTGAATGAGACCCAAAACAATATAGCAATTTAAAATTTTAATGGAAGGGCCCTCTTGCCAGTTGACCCCAGTTTCTTGTCAGGTTGACAAAATGACATAGCAGCACACTCTCTTTTAACTCTTTCTACTCATAAACCTCTTAGGCTAGTGCCATCATTGGCAGATTTTCAAAGAATATTGCTTTAGTATTCACTTCAAAATAAAATCCCATTTTATATAGTATACAAAGTTATTATGAAAAGTAAATACTCCTAAAAGCAATGGGTCAGGAAAAAAACTTGATATAATAGTTGAAAAATGTTTCTGTGCAACATAAGTCTTAAAACTGTATCTTGAAGGGAAACATGTATTTCTGGGGCAATCAAAATAGAACAGACAGCTCTGCTGGCTAGATTTATGTAAACTTAACTTAAGATAGACTCATTTTGGAAGAGAGAACATCAATTAAGAAAATGTTCCCAGTCAATTGGCCTAAGGAAAAGCCTTTGCTGCATTTCTCAATTGCTGATCGATATGGGAGGGCCCAGCCTGCTCTGGGCAGTGCCATCACTGGTTGGTGGTCCTGGGTGTTGTAAAAAGCTGGAGGAGGAAGCTATAAGGAGCAATGTTGTAGCAGTTCCTAATAGCCTCTGCATCAGTTCCTGCCTCTAGTTTCCTGCCCTGCATGAGTTTCTTTTCTGATTGGCCCAGTGATGGTCCATTACCTGGAAGAGTAAGCTGAAATAAACTCTTTCCTCCCTATGTTTCTTTGGACCATAGTCTTTATCACAGCAATAGAAACCTAAGACAGACAGCCTAAAATTGTATGCTAATAAAGCTATTGGACTTTGAATAGGAGAAAGATCATCTGACCAGGAAAGAACTACCGTCTTCCCCTGCCACCCAAATAGAACAGAGCAATTATAAGTGAAGAGATTACTGGTTAGGGAAATGTTGCTGTGCATGTACATACACATCACCTTTTCCTAGGTTAATTTTTGGAGTGAGAAGTGCTGGCAGAGAGATTGACCCAGATCCTCAAGCAAGCCAGGTAAGCACTCCATCACTGAGGTTTGGTCTCTTATAATTTTTTAAAGTTTGAGGCAGTATGTCTCTAAGCTGTCCAAACTGGCATCAAAACTCAGAATCTTTCTGTCTCCTGAGCAGCTAGCTTGTGAGTAGAGCAGATTCCTCCACACTCAGCTTCCCCAGACATTTAACCATAACGGTTTATATGATAAGTTAACAGAATAATAAAATCCATAGACAAAAGCGATGTGTATGTGTATGGGTACAAAAGGTTTTCAGGGAGAGATTTCTGAGACTTCTTTGAATACTTACTAAAGCCTTCAGTTGTGGGAATGTTTGTGACAAACAAGACAACTAGAAAGATGTTAACCAACAATACCCAAACCTTTAGTATTATGCTGTGTGGGAAACACACTGGAATGTTAATAGCAGAATAAATAGAAATATATAGGCAATGAAACTCTACAGGGAGCAGGATTATCTTTTATCTTTTCATTGCTTTTTCCCAAGAAGGCAAAAGTCAGATCAAACTGTGCTGTAAGTGACAGAGACATATGCTCAAGCAAAAGGCTAACTCCTTAATAGAGATAAACTGGTTATCAATCTGGGTGCAACGATTCCTTACAAATTCAATATTTATATAAAAAATTTAGAAGATTCAAAGAGGACCACACAAAGATTGCACCCAAAATGTAAGCTGTTCAAGCATCTCTCTTATGAATATAAATGGGAATTCACATGGAATTTTAGTAATTAAAATCACAAGGCACTTTAGAATGATAAAATACCATAACTACATGTGATTGTCCTGCAAGGAAATTTAATACTGAGAAGCTATTGCAATTTACCATATTTATAGAAAGAGGACAAAATGCATTTGCCTGTATCTACACAGATATATCACATTACTAGAAAATTTTAGCATTTGCAAGGAGATAGAAAGAACTGACCATGTTCCTAAGTAGACAGGGTAGATAGATAGACACAGTGGCTGAGAAGCTGGCTCCTTGCTGAACAGAGAAACATGGAAACCCGTCCTGTTCCGTGCAGACATGTGAAGGACGGTCACCAGAACCACTGTTACTTAGTGATATGTGAGACTATCAGCCAATATGAAATTACACAGAAGAGCACTAAAGGCAAAGATATTGGTACATGGGAGGGAAGCAGTATCTGTTCCTGAAAAACACGTGATTATCACTGGATAAACACCCAGGGTTAGTGGTACAGTTCCATGGTTCTAGCTTCTTGGGCAGCTGACAAAGAAGGATCAGAGGTTTAAGACCTTCCTGGTTCACATAGAGAAACTGACTCAAACCTGAAGACAAAATTAATGAACAGATAACTGTGGGGCTGGTACTGCTGCACAGTAAAGCAGTTGGTAGTGTCACGCAGTAAGAGAACATTTGCCCAGCTCTATTATGGGGAAGGCCCTGGGAGCAATCCCTTAGACCACAATGTAGGGAAAAAAAGAGTTAGTAAAAAATGAATACATTTATAAATCTAAAACAAACTTCACAAATTCCAAGTCATTTATCTTTTTAAAAGGATCCGAAAGGAACACTCTGTGAACTCATATATGTGATTAAATTTAATGTTAAATGAACAAATAAAAGTCATATATATTTATAATGTACAACAAGAATCTTCCAAACATGCCCACTTTGTGGGGCTAGCAGGGCTGATTAGGATAGGCACTGAATGCTTACCATCCATTGGTAATGAGAATACCTAAAACCGTTCTGTTACTATTGTTTTAAGTAGACAACTCACGACCTTTCCATCTACTTACTGGGTTGTTCAGTAAGTCTCTTGAAATTACTTCTCGAGTCTGACTGAACTATCAAGTCAGGTGACCAACCGCCATACTGTCTGACACTGGCATTTGGCCTGTGCAGTTAATGGGCAGCCAAGATTCACCACGGAGAGAGCTGCTCTTCCATCTCCTGCTGTCCCAACTGCATCTGTAAGCCAGGCCTGCACATTTACACATCGTTTCATATGTTAAGGTTTATTTTTAGGTGTGTGTGTGTGTGTGTGTGTGTGTGTGTGTGTGTGTGCCTACAGAAACCAGAGGCTTTGAACACCCCTGGAGCTGGAGTTATAGGTAGTTGTGTGGTACCTGCTAGAGGTGGTTGGAACAAAACTCTGATCCTCTGCAAAGGCTAACCACTGAGTTATCTCTTCAGTTGTCTTATGTTTCCACTTCTAGCCACAGACTGTTTACACTCTCCAGTTATTGGGTAGGTTTAGTGGCTCACACTTGTGATTCCTGAACTTTCAAGACTGAGGCAGGATTGCCATGAGTTCAGAGCCAGCTTGGGCTACGTAGTGAGTGAGCAGAAGGCCATCTAAAAGTTGCAATGGTATGGCTCTCTCTCGAAAACTAAACAAGAGGGGTGTAAAGACAGCTCAGCAGGTCTAGTGCTGATGAGTTCTGGTCCCTAGAGCACACAAAAAGCCAGGTTTGGTACTATCCACCTGTAAGTCTAGTGGTCCTACTTTCAGAGAGGAAGAAGAGACCAAACAATTTTCAGAGGCGCATGGACCAATTGCATCCATTGCAAATAGCAAAGGACATTTACAGAAGGAGAGGACTCACACTTAAGATGGAGCTCTGACCTTCACAGGAGTGCCTTGATATACACAGGCCTGCACTCACAAAATGCAAACAGGTACACACACACACACAGAGAGAGAGAGAGAGAGAGAGAGAGAGAGAGAGAGAGAGAGAGAGAGAGAGAGAGACAGACAGAGACAGAGACAACGTCATCATCATCATCAACAACAACAAATAAAAGGAATGAAAGATACAAGTTCTTATTCGATGTCTTTCTCTCCAGCATGGAGGACAAGGGAATTCAGTAAGGATACTGTGGACTCGTCCAGCCAGGCTCTGTCACAAGGCTGAACAAGGAGCCAAACCAAGTACATTCACTGAGCTCCTTTACGTGTGTGAGTATTCAAGCCCCCATTCTCTAATAGTTTCAGTCCAGCCTTTTAGAGAGTTATTTATTTATTTATTTATGTGTGTGTGTATGTGTGTGTATATATACATGTGAGTGTATGTGTGTGTTAGAGAGAGAGAGAGATGTAAGTAGGGCCTATGGAGGCCAGAAGAAGGTATCAAATCTCCTGTTGCTAGTGTTAGAGGTGGATGTGCGCCACCTGATGTAAGTGCTTGGGACCAAACTTGTATCCTCAGGATACCAGAGCTAGCTAGTTCTTACAGCTGAGTCATCTCTCCACCTCCACCCCACCCTTACTTAACTATCCCCTTAAGAGTAATCCCTCTGTAGTAGCTAAAGTTCTATAACTATTGCGATAAAACTGTTAGAGTCATTGTCTCTATGAGGATCGTATGAGGAAATCTCTTACCCTCAGAAGTCACAGCTTGCTCCCTATTCCTCTCACCTTTGCCCCCTCATTTTTCCTGCCCATCTGTACTTCCATGGCTTCTCTGAGTACTGACCAACAGTTTAATCTAAATTGTACTCAATTACGTTTTTTAATCACGCCTCTTCAAGGTTTTGTTACATTTCTGGAGGATTAGATAATGAAGATACGTTTGCTGTAGAGTGCTCTTACATCAGAGATCTTCCATCAGGAAAGACACAAATAAAACAGTTACAGAATAATATCCTTTAGGGAAAAGAGGAAAGACATTGCTGCAGAGGTGACTGGGTGAATAAAAATACTTTCTGTACCTGGGTAAGGACCTGAGCTTAATGACAATGACACATCTAAGAGACTGTGCCTGACTAAGCCTTGGCTGTCTCTGGCTGTGCCTGGCTCTGCCTATAACACCGATACTGTGAGGGGTGGTGACAGAAGAATCATTCAGGGTTCCTGACCAGAAGCCTAGTTGCAGGTTATATAAGAAGGTGTATCTCAAGGGAGTGAACATAAGAGGCATATAGCAGGGTGACCTATGTCTTCCTTGGGTTGCTGCATATGCAAACTGGTGTGAGCACACGCACATCTCTACATACATCACATTCACACACACACAATACACTCATACACATGCACTCCCACACATACACCTATACACACATACACAAGGATACTCACACATACACATAAAGACACATGCATATATACACATTCATATACACACAGATGCATACACACACACACACAGAGAGAGAGAGAGAGAGAGAGAGAGAGAGAGAGAGAGAGAGAGAGAGAGAAACACACACACACAGAGAAACACACACATAGAGATGCGCACACACACACACACACATATGAAGACATAAGAAATGGATAGTATTTGCTAGATACCTCTCAATAAATGTGTTGTTTGGGAAGATTTTGTTACTTTTAATTTTTTAATTTTGATACAGATTTACATCTTGTGGCACAAACTTGCCATCAATCTGAGGTCTTCCTGCCTCAGCCTCCTGAATGCCTGAGTTAAGGATCTGTCCCTCAATGCCGCGCTCTCCCACCACCACCAGTGTTTTCAAACGTTCTTACAGGTAGAAACCACCAAGAGAGTTTGGTAAGCTTAGAGCTCACTGAGCCCTTCTCAGATTGATTAACGTAGAGTTGGAGATGGGGTGTGGGAATCTGTTTTTGGAATGATTCCTGTTACAGCACAAATTTTTGGAAACCCAGGCTGAAGTGACCAGGGAACTTTTCTGGTTGCTAAGAGACAAGCTGTGAGAACCGCAGAAAGTGCATGGGATGGGACTTAACCACTGCAGCAAGTTTCCTGGAAGAAATGAAACCAAGTGAGCCGCGGTCCATATCAGTTGGAGTAAGGATATTTATAAAAAACAATTAAAAGAGATCTAAGTACAGTTGTAAAATGAGTGTTACCTTACAGAAGTATTTACACCAGAGTTCCTGAATAATGAAATTAACACTAGCAGAAGTAAAATGGTCACCTTTTTTGTATTTTTCTATTTTTTCTAGAATAGCATGTGATTTCTTCTAACCTCAAAACCCTTTAAATTTTATATTTGGATGTACCGTCTAGATTTAATATTTTTAAAGTTTTTATTTATATATAACTTATATGACCACTTTTTCTTGCAGGTATGTCTATTTGCTATTTGATGTGCCTGGTGCTCATTGAAGCCAAAGTGTCAAATCCCTTAAGATGGAGTTACAGACGTTACATGAACCACCATGTGGGTGTTGGGATTTGTCTTAGTTAGTACTTTATTGCTGTGAGGAGATACCATGAGCAAACTGATAGAGAAGAGCCCTTAATTGATGATGGATAGCTTATAGTTTCAGAGGGCGAGTCATTACCATCAAGTGGGAAGCATGATGGCGGCTAGACACATATAGCTCTTGAGCAGTAGCTAAGAGCTTATATCTCATTAGCAAGATTGGGGCAGAGGATGAGACACCAGGTCTGGTGTGGGATTTGAAAACCTCAAAGCCCACTCCTAGTGACACTCTTCCTCCAACAAAGCCACACCCACTAATCCTTCCCAAACAGTTTCACTAACTTGGAGACCACACATTTAGACATAAGAGCCTATGTCGATCATTTTTAGCCAAAGCATCACAGAAAAAGGAATCAAATCTGAGTGTTCCAGAAGAGCAGCCAGTACTCCTAACCACCAAGTTGTTCCAGCCCCTGCATCCAGATTGTTCTAAGGATTTTTTTCTTTAATTGGATATTTTTTTAAATTTAGATTTCAAATGTTATCCCCTTTTTCAGTTTCCCTTCTGGAAACCTGCTGTCCCATGCCCCGCACCCTGCTTCTATGAAGGTGCTCCTCCACCCACCCACCTACTCCCTTCTGCCTCCCCACCCTGGCATTCTTCTACACTGGGGCATCACTGAGTCTTCACTGGACCAAGGGCATCTCCTACCACTGATGCTTGACAAGGTTACCCTCTGCTACATATGCAGCTGGAGCCATGGGTTTCTCCATGTGTACTCTTTGGATAGTGGTTTTAGTCCCTGAGAGCTACGGGGGTAATGGTTGGTTGATACTGTTGTTCTTCCTATGAGGTTGCAAACCTCTTTAGATATGACTCGCAGCCAACCACTGAACTGAGAATGGAGTTTCCAATGGAGGCGCTAGAGAAAGGAGATTTTTAAAAATTATGTGTGTGTGAGGATTTAGATAGGAATACATGTGTGTAGGTGCAGATGTTTGCAAAGGCCAGTAGAGGGCGTTGGATCCGCAGGAGCTGGAGTTACAGGTATTGAGAGTGACACCCGGTGAGTGCTAGGATGTGAACTTCAGTCTTCTGCAGGAGCATTACATGTTTTTAACTACTGAGCCCCACTATCCAGATTTTTAAATAGTTCCTGGAACCAGGATGCTGTCTTCATTAAGTTCACGGGGAGAGCCCTGAGAAGCTATCATACACTTTTATCTATGTACATTAAAATTAAAATTGTCGATCCCCATCCAGCCTTTCTCAGCCTCCCCTATAGGTTTAATATAAATCATGGGGGATAATTCGCAACGAAGGCTATTTTCAATTGCAGCAGAGCAGTTCATTTGATGCGGTAATTCACTTTGGTGTAAAATTCAATTATTACTGACAAATAAAGGTTAGTAACTTAATCATTATAAAGAACAGACGTCTGGGTGCAAAACAAGTAAATTAGGGAATTCCCGAGTGTTTTCATCTCTACCCCCTGGTGATTCCTGGGGCATTCTAAACCTTGTTAGAGCTTTAAAAAAGATTCCCACCCGTTTTACTCTTGGATAGAATCCTTCTCATTAGTTTATTCTCAAAGTAATAAATGTGTAAATATATACCATAAGTTTTTATGCTTGCACAACTTGGTAGCAGTTTTTAATATAACCTAACTACTCAGAAAATTTGGTCTTGATTTTTTTTATCCCCTCCTGGTACAGACCAGAGAGAACCACAGCTCATTCGCTGGAAGCCCTGACATCTGCTGGTTTGTCAGTTTTGTTTAGTTAAAGTGGATTCATGTTTGTGAGGGGGGGGACCGTTAAAGGTGCCAGCACTCGAGAAAATTAGTTCTACTTTTACCAACATTAACTCTCCCTGATTTCAAATTAATTACAATGCGCTCAGTGACTGGGGGAAACAACCTCACATGAGATTCTAGAGCACAGAAAGTTTTCATAAATCAAAATGAATACCAAAGGGTGTGTGTGTGTATGACAGAGGTCACAGACCTGCAAGTCATTTCTGGGGCTAACCACGATCCCTATCAAGCCCCTATGTGCCCTGCTCAGCTGGAACAGAAGTCCAGTTCTGATGAGCAAGCAGAAACTCCAAAGTGTTAGGATTTGTTCTTTTCCTTCATTGCACTTTTTCATTTTTGGTCGTTAGTATGCATTTATTCCATTTATATTTGTATTGGAGTTCACAGCTCCCCCCCAGATCCTCAAAAACTGATACCAAAGAGCGTTCACAGCTTGGCATTCTAATTTTCTAATATTTTTGTAGGCAGGTGGAAAGCTGGACAAACCCATTTATAAAACAGTGACGGGAATCACACAATAATTTACAGAGCACCCAGACAGTCTTCAGGATGAACTTCCCTGCTTCCCCCGAAAGTCTTCTGTTACTGTTTCTGCTTTTCTCTCTGTAGTGGCTTGGGGGGAGAGGAGAAGCCAGAAAGGTAAAAAGGAAAAGAAAAAAGGAGGGGGGAAGATAGCAAGCAGTGAGTTATCTGCAAGCGGCATAAGTACCGGGGATAAACCTTTTAAAACCTGTATCTATAGAGCGGGCACTTCAGACGGTAAACAGGTATAATAACATATCTAGGGGTCCCCCTCTCTCCCCTCCTTCCCTGTTATTTCTATTCAAACTGAATAGAGCCTGACTAGGTAGCTGGCCTTTAAGCCTTCAATTAATTGAACAAAGATTTTAAAATTGTTCAATTGGTTTCATTAGGAAGTGTACAATGAAATAATAAAGTAAAACAAATGATATAAAGCAAGGACACTAATTAGCTCTACATGATTGATATAGCTTTGGACCAGGCATTTGATCTCCAGCAAAATGCAGTTCCTTGTTAAGAGGATTTTTAATTGATGTGCAGAGAGGTATTAGATGATGTTGGAAAATAATTACTCCAAAGCTATTCATGCATTTGGCTGAACATAACAAATGAAGTTTGGGCACTGGATCTGGCGAAGTGGACGTGTGCTAATTAATAAGGAGAAGAACAAGCATCTTCCAGGCGTTTTTAACCCAGGATTTGCTAGGAGATTGCTGAGCCATTATGTGCCATAATGAGGTTGTCATATAAACAAGATCAACATTACTCAGGTGTCAGTGAACGGAGATCTCAAATTCTCCAAGCCCATGTGCGGCTCCCCAGTTGTTAAAGGTTGTTCTTGTGGAGATAACCAATCAAAACTGCTGCTCAGGTTCAGTCATAATTAAGAAAACATGATAAGGAGAAGGCAAGTGTTTGCTTTTTTTTTTTTTTTTTTTTTTTTTTTTTTTTTTTGGGGGGGTGTGGTAAAGAATGCCCCCTTAGAATAAAAAAAAAAAAAAAAAAAAAAAAAAAAAAAAAAAAAAAAAAAAGGTCCTTGCATTCAAAGAAAAAGAAAGGAGAGGGGGGATAGAGAGGAGGAGGGAGAGAAGGGAGAGAAGGAGGGAGAGGAGAAGGGAGAGGAGGAGGGAGAGGAGGAAGAGGAGGAGGGAGAGGAGGAGGGAGAGGAGGGAGAGGCAGAAAGAAAAACTTTTCTGAAAGGCATGAATATTGACTAGGGCAAATACACTCTTCATCTCTTCATCTGTAAAAACTTGATGAGCATATGCACCGAGTTACACATAATTTGTTAAATCTGACAAGAGTGGTAAATTAGCATTTGGTTGATCTCGGCCAAATTCCTTGTTCAGAAAAAAAAAATGTGTGCATGTTGACATGAAATTAGAAGGACTTCTGGGTGAATATCGAAAGGCAGAAATTATCTTTCTTTGTTTTATATGAGGCTGTTCCCCACCACCCACCCCCATCACTCTGAGTGGCTGAAAAGAAACGTAATCTGGGATCCGTTCTTACGATGAGCAACGGAGCCGATTTAAGATTTGGATACGTTAGACTGATACTGTACAAAAAAAAACCTCAGCTTAGTTCCCTTCAAGATTATCGACCATGACTTACTTAACCTTGCAACAAACCAGCTCAGTCTCCTCGGGCAGTTTGATGTATACCTTTCAAAAATGTATTTACTCAACAATTCTGTACAAATTCTTAAAGTTTCCTAATTTTTATAATGGAATCTTGACATTTTTTCCCATTAGACGATATTTATTATGCGTGGGTTTTTAAGGCATTCTAGGTTCTCGCCTGATCAAGAAAGATCGTGAGTTGCACTGACTCTGTGGATCCTGCCTTGGGCGGGGATATGAGGAGAGGGTGGGAGAAGTGTTGGTGTGAAAGTGGGAAGCCCCCAGACTAAGGATACCCACCCCCAAGATAAAAGAATGAAGCAACATGGCTGGTTGTAGTGAAAAAAGATGCTTGACCCCTCTCAAAGGCTCCATCACTAGCCAAGAGTTAAGTAGGGAAGGGTAGGTCACATGATTCCTCCCCCACACATGATTGGCAGGCCAAGCGTTCTGTAGACCCATGGCAGACAACTCCATCCAGTGTGGGGTTAGCACTGCGTTTGCCATCCCATGACCAGAAGACAGCATTCACAGACTCTTCATGTTGCTTGGTACTTAACAGAGATCCAACTGCTTCCTCTGTGTTGACTCCTGAACTTTAGAGGTAGTGTAAGTGTCCTGTTGAAATATGAGAACTCATCTGTCCCTTATTCTCTGTGTCTTAATCAGCCATCTATCTCTGCATCTAATGCCCTTCCCTGCAAAAGGAAGCTTCTCTGACTAAGACTGGGAACAGCATTTGTTCATAGCTATAAACATAAATATTTAAGACAGTTGAAAACAATGATAATGTAGCTAAAAGCAGTAGTAGTTTGCCCTTATGGCCTATGACTTCCTCAGTCATATCAAATGTATATTCTCTCCTGTGGATCAAGCTTTAAAGTCAATAAGGCATCTGTTGTTTACTTCCATAACAGGTGTGCCACTATTGTATCCCTGAGTACATCTTACCTGGCAGGTTAGTGTTGTAGAGTCTAGAGATCACAATCAGATAAATATTGATACTTTCTTCTTTTTTTCCTTCCCTTCCCTTCCCTCCCTTGTCTTCCCTTTCTTCCCTTCCTTTCCTGCCACCCCACCCCCAGCCTCTCTTTCTCTTTTTCTTTCTTATCACATACAGCACCTTCATACCACACTGTGGAAGCTAGCCAGCAGAAAGGAAGCTTCCAGATCAGTTCCAGCTCAGATTTCTCGATATACAACCAGTGTTTGTGATACCTTCCTAATAGGATCTAATCAGCTAGCTGTTAGGAATGATAAGGAAGACTGTCAAGAGTCTGTATAGTTTTAGGTTCTTCTGGGGCCTCATTGATCAAAGCAGAGTTGTATTTGATTAGGAAAAGTAATATCATAGATGTATAAAAGTAGTTGTTTTCCAGCCGTGTGGGGACACTGGGAAGAGGAACATTCACGTCTAATAAAGCTCATAGGAGGTAAAATAACAGAAGTAGAGACAGGCCTAAGGATCTGTAAATGAAGTAGGATTTAGCTTGGAAAGATAGAAAGGCTCTCAAGAAACACTCTGGACCTTTTGACACATTTAGCAAACCGAGAAGTGAGCACTTGAAATCAGATCTTCCCTAACTCTCCAGCCATAGTTTGACCAGTTCTGAGCTAGCAGACCGGCTACAAACATCACTTAGAGCACCTGGTATAAAACTGAAACACCAAAGCTATTGTTCAAAACAAATGAATAAATAAGGGATAGGGTCCTGTTAAAAATATTAAAATATAAGAATAAAATACAAAATATATGTCTCTGGACATGTCAGACTTCTTTATCATTTAATGTTGTTACAAGTAAAGAGAAAAAGTCATAATATATTTGCATAGATTCTATTGTTTACCATTATGTTGTTGTACAATGTGGTTTTAAATATGAGCAGAGCATTTGTATCCTATATAGAATTACTCAAGTGTGTATGTGTGTGTATTTGTGTAGTTTTTTTTAAGATGCCTAAATTTATTCTAAAAGACCAAAAGATGCACATGAAGGAATGTTTGAAAGGAAACATTTCCAGAAAGGAAGGTTCTAGAAAGTGCTAAACCATCTGAGGACACTACCTCCTGGCAAGTCAGAGAAACTAAAGACTTCCAGCCTCCCCCTTCAGACAGTAAATACACCCAAGACAGAATGTGAATATCCTTTGTCTTTCCACTGCCTTCGTGGACTTTCCTATGGTGGTGATCTCCAAGCCAGAGGTATATTTAGGCACTCAGATAAAGAGGAACAAAATCATAGTTCCTGCTAAGTGGATTTCAATGGACACTGGCTCTTTTGAGGCCAAATCTGATCCTACTAGAAGTGTATGCATCCTTGTTTGCTTTCTATTGCTGTAAAAAAGGCCATGACCTAAGTACAAGCAATTCAGAGAGGGGTCCATCTACCCAAATGACACTAACATGTTAAGTTGACAAAAAGGAACCAGAGCATCCACCTTAGAATTGATGATATCACTAATTGTGTCTGTGCTTGATTTCTGTAATACACACACATAAACATATACATAGACATATGAGAATATAACCATCATTGGAGAACCTACTTCTAAGGCAATCTAACTTCAGTAATCATAGAAGTCATGATATATATAAAGTGCCCAACTTGTATTGTTGAATGAAGGTGTGTGAGACCATGGAGTGGGTAGACATCTAGATATTTCTGAACCTGGACAAATTCAGGCTAGCATTTGGATAATGGTCTTTTAAATTTTTTTTTAATGGAGCAGGCTAAAATGAAAACCAGGTGCTTCCTTTTGGCCATGTGTGTATGTGTGTGTGTGTGTGTGTGTGTGTGTGTGTGTGTGTGTGTGTGTTTGTGTGTGTGTGTGTGTGTGTAGTTTTATTCTGGAGCAGGCTGCACAGAGATCAAAGCCCTGCTGTCATGGTGGATGAGACATTGGGATCAAGACCCAGGCCCCTTCACTTTTGATTTAAATAGCTGGAATTTTCCTTCCTTTGTTCTGCAGGCCCTCCATGTGCAAATGAACTTAGTGTTTGTCACTTGATGCTCCTCACAAGCGCCTGACCTATGTGTAAAGTCTGTTTCAATGACTAAAATGTCAAAGTACTTTCCCAGGTCTTTTCAAGATGGGGAATAATTGTCTTTCCAAATTCTGTGGTTCAACTGACTTGTTTCCCCAAACTAACTTCTACCTAACAAGCATTTGTAAGCATGCTTTTATGTAAGTCTGGCTAAAGTAATTTTTGGAATACTGGTGCAGTTTTTAAAAACAAGTTATAGCTTACCAACAGTTGTCAGTGAGGAATTTAATAAAGAAAATTGCCTGCACTTGCTGTTCTTTCTTGGGAAAAGGAAATGCCAGTAGGGGTCTAAAATGGAAGCAGACTTCTTGTCCATTCTCTACAACCCGAAACAGACACGTGTTAGTGACGTCAATAGAAGGTAGAGATTGGTTTAGGTGGTTTAGGGTAAAAAGACCTCAAGGAAAAAAATCAAGCACCTTCTTCCTTGGCTAAAAGCTAAATGTCCTTGGGACTTTCCATAGCCTTGTCTTTGTAGAGGCTGTGGGTGCCCAAATGTCTCTGGTTTTGCTACAGCCAGAGGCTAGAGATACTAGGAAGTGGATCTGATTTTTCCTTTTATCTCTTTCTTCAAAGAATACCCCTTTCCCGAAAACCATCCAGAGGACATGTCTCACCTGGACTAATTCATCCCTCTATCTATTCCTCTATGCACTAAAGCTTTGGTAACTGCAAGTGATGCTCAGTGAGTGCTCTCTACCCACAATGCTCCTGCTCTACAGGCACACAGCCTTCTTTCTTTACTAAGCTCCTATAGCAAAACACTCCACTCTAAACTTACCTTCTGTATTCTGTGAATTTCACTCTCCAAATTCAAGAGACAAAGAACCTAAGAGCTTCTAGCATGGGGTAGCTTTGGTGGCTGCTGAGTTCCTGGGACCCCAGCCTCTCAAACTAAGCACGGCAGAGCAGAGGAAGGCTCTGTTGCACTCAGAGACACTCTTGTATTTCTGCATCAACATGAGATACTACTATCTCCAGGGTTCCCAGTGGCACTGTGATGCTGACTCGCAACACAGAGCCACACTGTGGAGAGGTAGCATGTGGCAGCTCTAGACAGTAGTCACTAGGCTCCATGGCTGCTGCTGTGGTTCCAGGTCTCTCTTGCTCCAGCTTCTCATGTTGTCTTCCCAAAGGAAATAAGTGTCCTGCCCCCAGGTACCCTAGCAAGTCTGTCAGTACGAGACTTCCCCAGCTCATCCTCAGTACTTTCCTCTTCTTAAGTGCATTCCAGGTTGCTTCTTAGAATCTGAAAGGAGGAAGAAGAGAGCTTGGTGCATGTGTGTGTGTGTGTGTGTGTGTGTGTGTGTGTGTGTGTGTATGTGTGTGTGTATGTATGTCTGCATTGGTATATGTATGTGTATTTGTGTGTGTGTATGTGTGTCTGCATTAGCATTTGTATTCGTGTTTGTGTGTGTGTGTGTCTGAGTTGGTATATGTATGTGTGTTGATGTGTGTGTGTCTGCATTGGTATATGTGTGTTTGTGTTTGTGTGTGTGTGTGTGTGTGTGTGTGTGTGTGTGTGTGCCACCACCAAGCCATCTTTTCTCCAGGCTCCTTCTAATGCTAGTGTGACTAGAATTTTTACTGAAAAAAGATTCAACAGTTTCTGGCACATTGTTTATTCCATTTTACACACACACACTACACCTAGGCTATTCACCTGCCAGACAGGTTAGAATTACTGTGTTCATAATATAAAATGGCATTACAATCTCGCCGCTGCCTGTCTGGCAGGAATAGTGCTGAGAACAAAGGGGTCCTCTAATGTCCCAGGTGCACAGCAAATATCTTTGTTGTTGTGTGTTTGTTTGTAGACCTGGCTGGCCTTCTACTTAGCATGATTGCTTACTGCCTCCACCTTTGGACACGCTTGTTTAGTATAGTTCTCAGCTCTTCATCCCTGCTAGCTCTGCATCAACAAGGGAGACCCAACCAGCTTGGGTTGGGTTTCTTTCCACATCCCACTGTAAGGCACAGACAACCAAATTGTACAAAGTGTGCAGTACAGACAAGACTAGAATTTGAGTTATCAGGGCACAGGGGAGCCCAGTACTATTCCTCCCAGGGTTGCTGTCTCCTGTGCTCCTTTGATCTGACACTCTCTGAGCTTTCTCAGCCACATGCATGGTGGGCCTCTTTTCATTCAAAAGCCAAGTGAGAAAAATAAGTTTGAAGTGAAAACAAATTGTCCAAGGCTGCGGGGCTGTTTCTGTCAATATTTTGGTCTCTAGTTTAATTTTTTTTAATGTTTGTGCAGTTGTCTCTGTGTCTTTTTGTTTTGAGCCTGTATCAATATTTTCTATTTTAGAGGGCAGGTTCCTGGAGAGACAGAATTGTGTCTGTGTTTCTCTTCCAGATCTCCACAAAACACCCAAACTATGTGGTCACTTTGCAGAATTTGTTTCTGAGGAGGAATTCTCTCTTCCCAACCACCCACCCCTCCAGTCTTTGTCTGATTCTTTTAATAAAAACAAAAAGAATGCTTTAGCTCTAGGAAGTATTTGTTTGTCTTTGGAAACTCAGCAGAGATTCTAACAAGAAAGGGAAGCCACTAAGACTGTGGAGGAGGGGGGATGTTACAGGACAGTCTGAGCTTGAGAAATCTCTTGTTAGAGAAACAATGGCCCCAGGGCACAGAGGGACAGAATTCCTTTCCATGCAAGGAAAAAAAAAGAGTAAGAGTTATGATTCTTTGGGCAGAGTTAGCTGGTGGAGCAGGAGAGTGAAGTAGGTCCATTGCCTGGTTGACCCTCTGCTTCGTGTCAGTTGTGTGGCTCTGGGTGACTAATTCAGAGTCCACTGTGACACTGATGGGTGTCTCCTAGAGCTTCAGTGAAAGGGCAGAGAGACAGCATCTGTGGGTTTTGTCACATAGAGCAGACCTTAGGTGGCATCTTTCTTTTGAAGGACTGAGCTATAGAAAGTAGTTAAGACTATGATAAAGGAACCTGTACCCGGGGGCCTGTATTAAGGCTCAGAGGGACAGAAGGCACTCACAAGACAGATAGATAAATAATACAAAACCCCTACACCTGCCACTTGCCAGCTACTGTCTAAGGGAGTCTCACTATTGTCTCTTCAGTAGACACATGTGCCATGTAGACGGTTTGGAATTGTCCAGCTTCCAAGGGACGCTAAAGAACAGAATGGGAGCACAGGATGGTTTCTGAAATGACCTGGCAAGATGATAAATGGTAAGCTAAATCGTGATGCCAGTAGAAGTTAGCATATCTTTGTCATAGACAAGAGAAATAATCTTTTTGTTTGAGATTCTGGAAAAAAGGTGGAAGAGGAGCAAGACCCGACCCACAGTTACATACATTAGGCCTTAAGCTTGGCTCACTGCCATTTTAACATAAGCTGTCTGTCTAGGAAAGGGATGCAATCTCCGGGTTGGCAACAGACACAGGAATGTTAGTTAGACTGGGGCTGCTGCATCTCCACTAGCCTATGGCTTTAGTCAGACTGGGCAAGGGATTCCTCTTCCTTCTCATGTCCCCATTACTTCCCTTGACTTTCTGTCCAACTCCAATCATAACCCGTGCTGGTGAATTGGCTCATATTAGAAAATTTTCCATCCAGGAAGGATATTGGCAGTCTAACAGGCAGGGACACATTCCAAGAAGTGGATGCTAGCCTGGCCATTAGTCAAGATTTTGTGTCGTAAATAACAGAGTACCACTTGAGTTACCTGGATCAAAATGTCACAATTTGCTTTAAGGATAGAAAGTCAGGTCAGAAGAGGGGTCTGATCTCCTTAAGCCATAGTTACAAATGGTTGCGGCAATGTGGGTGCTGGGAATTGAACCTATGTCTTCTAGAAGAGTAGTCAGTGTCCTTACCCATTAAGCCATCTCTCCACCCTAGGCCATGAGAGATCATAACCTTTCTTCAAAAGACTTCCTCGTTTCCTGTGGTATTCAGGTTTTGCTGGAGGAGTCTCATGGGGTTTACAGCAAATTCAATTTTGATGTGTTTAGATTAACGATACCCAGACTTGACATATACCTGAGAAATTTGTGTACCTTATACAGATCTCTGTGACCTCATTGTTTATTATCTCCAAACCGACCAAACAAAACTCTGTGGATGTTAGTTTAACAATGTATATGCAGGTGTGTCTGAGTGTGCATCTGTTCATTGAGTGTGGAAGCCAAGAATGTCAGAATTTCTGGAAATAGATTTGCAAGGGGTTGTGAGCCACCAGAAGTTGGTGCTGGTTCTAAAACTTGGCTTATCTTCATGAGCAGTATGTGCTTTTATCTGCTAAACCATCATCCCAGCCCTAAATGAATAAAGCTTGAGATTCACAAGACTCATTTTTGTTATCCATGTCAACACATAAGAATGGTTCCTTAGGACGTCTTCTTGCTTCTAGCAATGTTTTTATTGAAATTACGACTCTACATGGAGATCTATCATGGAGTTCACATCTCCATGACACTGCAAGACATTAAAAGACATTAATATTAATCTAAAGCAAATTGGTTAATTGCTTGACTAATTTAATCCCTTTGCTAGTGATTCTGGGAACTGAGGATGGCTTAACTTTCAGCGCATTGCCTGTCACTTGTCAATATGCTGACATCTCAATAATGGAGAAGAATCAAACTTCAAGGTTTTGTGACCATCAGAATATTTGTTTTGGTATTTGTTACCCCATATGTTTCCCTCTTAGCTGGATTTTTAATTCTCTGGACACCGTCACTTGCTGAGTTATTTCATTGATTAGTGTCTGAAGTTCAGTTGTCAGGAAATAAATGCGAGACATACAGAGAGAAACGGGGAACTGGAGAAAGAAAAACATCCAGAAACACTAGCCACTTCCAATTGCAGGCATTCTAGTAAACAGAAGTGTCGTCCTTTTGCACAGACTGTCCTCGGTATCAGAGGCTCATGGAAGCTTTGCAGTTGAGGGACTCAGTCTCCAGTGTTGCTGTGTCATGTAGCAGGAAGCTGCAGAGACCTGAGGATGAAGGATGAGGATAGAACCCATGTTCTCAGATTAGTGTCAAGTGAAAGAAGGCTAAAAATGGAAAGCGTTTAAGACAGTGAGTATCCAGTCTCAGAAACTGTTCAGAAACTGTTACTGTTTCCTTCCCTTCCTCCCTCCCACCCTCCCTCCCTCCCTCTGCCCCTCCCTCCATCCCCTACCTCTTCTTTCCTTCGCTGTTTTCTCCCACCCCTTTCCTACTGAAGTTCTACACTTTAGCCAGAGCTAAGTGAAGACAACCAAGCAACGCTCTTAGGCTGTAGAAATGTATCTCCAGTAAACAGTTAACTGCTTCAAATTTTATCTTTTCCGTTGTCAAGATGTTTTGGCACAAACATTTGTTATGGATGTCCATTATAGGTGCATTCTTAGCTTTAATTTTCACAAAGCATCGGGAAGGTTCATGCTTAAATGTGAAACAGTTTCAGAACTCGTGAGATGCAGTGTTCCTTGGTCTTAAACGGGAGAGCAATTCTGACCTGTGGAACAACATGGCTAGAAACTGAAAACACCATGCTGAGATGCACCAGACATTAACAGCACAGCTCCTGATTCTGATTCTACCAAAGGAAGTACCCACAGTAGGAAGACCCGTAGACAGGAAAAGTACCCTTTGGTGGTTGTCAGGGCTGACAGGGCTGAAAAGATGGGGCTATAAAGGAAGACTTTGGGAAGGTGTTCCTTCAGTTGCTCTGTCTGTCTGTCTGTCTGTCTTGTCATCTCACCCTCCCAGCAGGCATTTTTTCCATCCTGGCTCACTTTCTTCACTTAGGACTGCATCCTAGAGCTTTCAAGTGATTCCACAGAGATTATAAAACTCTGTCTGGCTGTTCAGTTTGCTTCCGATTTAGTATCTTTGCTAAATGCCAGAGTGTATATCATACTACATAAACTTTCATGCAAATGTGTCCTATCCCTTCCTACAGCATAGATTCCTGAAGGTTGAATTGTTTGTAAACATCTCTCATTTCCAACAGCATGAATGAGCTCAGACCTGCACATCTCGCTCACTCTCTGGTTACCCACTGAATATTTATATCAGTAGGATGGGTAGAACTAGTATAATTATTGTCCTAACTATTAAAGTAATAAGTTTTAGTGAAATGACATCTTGATTTTTCATTACATTGACCTCTTGTATATAACACCTGCATATATTTTGTATTCTGCTTTAATCCCTTCATTTCTAATCAAACATTTATTTTTTGTCCAATTTTATGCTGATCTACACTATCTGTTAGTGACTTTCTTTCAGTCCATTTGTTTCCCGTCACTACTCTTGAAGGCGAATCATCTCTTCTCTAATCCATATAACCTGTTTGTTAGACATTTGACTATTAATCTATGCCCTGGTAGGAATAACCCCCCCCCCAATAATAAACACTTGGCCAACCTTCATTTCTCCCTACACAACAATGCTTTACATATGGTTGTTCCCTGTGTTCAGAAAAGGATCTTTTGAAATGCTCTTCAGTTTGGACCTTCCTTCATTCTGACCAGCATTTGGCTGCCATTTCTCCAGACTCTAACCAAGCACCTATGGAAACAGTCTGACATGCTGTGTTCTTTTCTTCTCTCTTGATTTGAGGGCATATTTGCCTGTTAAATGTTTGCTGTTATTTTTGGAAGTTGTGCATGTGTGTGTGTGTATATGTGTGCAAGTGTCATGTGTGTGTGTGTGTGTACACGTGCATTTGTGTGTATATATGTGTGTGTGTGTGTACTCGTGCATGTGTGTATATGTGTGTGTGTGTGTGCATGCACATGCAGAGAGGATGCTCTTATGCATCATCCCAGCCCAGCCCAGCAGAACAAAAGTGTTTCTAAAAGCAGCCATCACACTGGTGAATGCCTTGTGAAGAAATTTCATAACCAATGGCCTGTTAACAGGACTGATTATTGAAGACAACTGTGGTTCTTGTGTAGGCTTTCTTGTGCAATGTGTGAACCACACTACTAATTTTCTCTTTGACCAAATGCTCCTGCTCTGTAATATGCCCAGCTCCCCTAAAGCTTCGAAAAACAGCTTTAAGCTTCTCACTTCTTTAGTAAAGAACTTCTCAGTTGATTTCAAGTGAAATGCCAACAGTCTCGCTTTTTTTTCCCAAACAGGCTTCGCAGCCATGGCTGTACATACACTCTAAAAGTGTATGTTTGGTGGGTGGGGGGGTGCTGTGTGCTTTGAGCAGTTGTCAGATGTTTTATTTTTGGAAAATTTCTAAATAGCATTTGAAAGATAATTAAGGGTTGCTCAAGTTTCTTTCTGAAAAAAAAAAAAAGGTATATTTTCCTTCCTTTGTGCATTTTTGCACCCAACACACCATTTGTCACCTCCTCCTCTATTTTATAAATCTTTTAATTAATGGTGTTTATTCTCCTCTCAGTCTGGCCTGAGTCGTGTTTTTATGATCATATTATTAGGAAGTGATAGCATGTGTGGATTTTTTTTCTCATATCTGGGCTTGCCAATCACTATGGAAACAAGCAAATATTTACATAGCCCAGATACTGATTAATACCTACTGGTTATTTTGACATTATAGACTTACTGTTTGAATGTAAAGAATTTTCTCCTGAATAGTAAAGTGTGCTATTCTAATTTATTTGCATTTGTAATTTCTCCATCACATATTAATAGTGTACCAAAATCCTGTCAAATTACAGCATGCCTGAAAGAGTCACTGTTCCAAACCAGGAGTCAGTATCACAGGCTAGATGTTTAAAGTGGTTGTTTTAGATTTGAATAGAAGTAACTTTAAGAGAAAGTTTCTTACCTCATATTAGTAACACAAACACATTAATTAAGATACCATCCATAGACCAGGAAGACATAGTAAATCCCAAATAAACATTTATTTATTTAGAGGCAGCTCAAAGTTGGCTTGGAACCTACTATGTAGCCAAGGCTAGCTTTAAACATGTTTTTCTGGGTCAGCCTCTCAAGTGCCAGGATTGTAGGTACATGTTACCAGCCTGGCTCAGAGGGCTATTCAGCTATAATCACGGGTCCTGGGTCCTGGAGCCAGTCTTCCAAAGTACTTGTTAGAGCTCTTGGAACAGAATTACTTAATCCTTGTCCCATGTTCTCCACTTAACTTGTTACATTTTTCTAAAGAAAAAAAAATTTCCTCTTTCTCTGTTTCTTTGTTCTTTGTTCTTTCTTTTACAGCTAAAGGTGTAAAAAGTTGTCATCTGTATTCTAGGAGAGTGGTTCTCAAATTCCAGTATAACATCCAGGGCTCTGGGCTTTGCTGCCTGAGCACATATTTATAGGTCTGTGGTTCACCACGGACTGTGTGTTCTGGACACATTCACAGATGTTGCTGCTCTGCCGGCACCACCTGTAAGAAGCACCACGCCACAATCTAATTTAGTCACTTTGTTAACCAAATATGAAACTAGATATGATGGTATGGTTGAAGCAAACCTTACAATTCCTGGGAAACACATTTTGTAATAAAAGAACACATTTTGTAGCAGGACCAGCAACACGTAACATATAATCCTAGAACTCAGGAAGCCAGAGCAGGTTGATGGTTAATCTTAGGCTAGCTTGGCCTATAGAGAAGACACTATTTCAAAAAGTCTTAAGTGATACATCATAGAGCTTCATGAAATCAAATGATGTGGGTTTATTATTCCAGGAAACCATAGTGGTCCAAAAGTCGGCATGGTCTCTGGGATACCTCCAGAGTCCAAAAGTAGTGCAACCCCCACCTCTTAAAGGGAAGTTCTCAAAATCTGCAGCCATGTCTTACCTTATTCATTGACTCAGCTGAACTCAAATCGTAGAAACCCAGAATTAAGTGGTGTGGAGCGGAAAGAGCCAAGTCTGAGTGTCTAGACGTAGACTATTTTATATTTGTCATTAATTTACCATCTCAGTCTCCAAAAACATTGACTGGTTTGTGTATGCTGCTGTAAGGATGGTCTGAGCCACGCCTTCTACTTTCAAGACATCCACAACACAAGTGTATTGCTTTTCTAAAGGAAAGCATGGGCTAGAAGAAGTAACAGATTATCAGTGCCTAATGTGTGATGCTGTCAGTCCTTGCATGACAGCTGTCCCTGATCCTGGACTAAGTGGGTCTCATCTATTCGTGGAAAGAAGGGGAATAGGGGGTAACTCCAGAGGAAGTGGACTCCTCCTTTGGGAGCACTCATTGGCATTAATTGGGTTGTCAAATGAGTGGGCTGCAGTCACAGCAGGTTCTTTTCTCCCTACAAATACCTTTGACACCTGAAGAATTGAGATTATGTTTTCGTTCCAACAAGATATTGATTTAGCTGCAAGGAAGAGTATCTGAAAAGACACATTAGAATATATGCTCAGTGAACACCACTCAAGTGTGTGGGAAAGAATTCAACCCTTAACATTGCAAACAAACAAGCAAACACAAAAGGCATTAAAGAAATACTCTTCTTTGAACACCCAGTGATTTGCTTCCTATGAGTAGTTGCTTCAATTTGTTTCTCCTGCTTTTTAAGAAGTAGACTCTTTATAGTATCCTCAGCAAGGATGGCAATTCCTTCCTGGGGAAGTCAAACAGGTAGCATGGAAGGACTGGGTTGCAAGCCTATTGGATTTAGTTCTGGTAAAACAACTTCTTTCTCAAATTGAACATGTCATTTCTTTTTTATTAAATTTCCAAGTTTTTCCTTCACCTCAAATTCTTCAGTTGCTGCCTATTCATTACTGGACAAGTTCTCATGAATTCTGGAGAGACACAAGGGTTTGCACACAGTCTCTGTGTCCTGCCTCTGTCCTGTGAGAGCCTGCCATGCAAGTTTGCAACCAAGTCAGCTCCTACTGGGAGCTCTGAGGCACGGCTTTATGAAAGCAAGACAAATTCAACCATGCTTCCATGAAAAGTATGTCCACATACTTTTGTGTAGTACACACTTGGTATGTATGCCACTACGTTTAAGCAAGACTACTTCAAGGTAGTTTAGGGAAAGAACAGTGTGAATGTGACATCAGTCTTCTCTCCAAATTGCCCATTGCTTTCCTGTGGGAGAACATGAAACACCCCCAAAACGTCAAAGAAAATAATGGAATGTCTTGGTAGTGTGATCAGTTTCCGTATCACTGCGCCATAGTTCTAGTCCGTAACAATCAATCACCATGTTTAAACTCTATTTCCCCTCCCCACTTCAGTGCAGGCAGAAATGCATTCAGTGAGGTACACACGTTCTAAGGATGCAATTTGATGATGTTATCAAGCACATGCACCTGTTTCCTGGAACTCCTGGCAGAGATGAGATATTCCTGCCACCCGGAAAGACATGTCACCCTCACCAGCAGCTCTGGTCTACATTCTCTCACCAGAGAAGAATTTTACCGATGAGAAAATGTCATACGAGGGCTGAAAAATTGACTAAATAGTTAAGAACATTGCCGCTCTTGCAGAGGATCAGAACTTTGTTCCCAGCACCCCCATAAGGTGGCTGGCTCACAACTGCCTGAGATTCCAGACCCAGGGCATCTGAGACTGCCTTCCGGCCCTTGTAGGCACTCACACACGGGTGGCATACATACACACCGACACACAGAGATAAACATAAATATAATAAAATCTTCTCTAATGAACAAAAGAAGACGGCATCATATAAACTGAATCATACTTTGTGCCTGAGTTCTATATAGTTTCTGTCCTTTGTCATACTGTCTAGGGTACATGTGTGTCACTCTATCCTGTTGATTGACTCCTTTTATAAATACTATGAACAGTCCACACATTATTTATCTTCCTGCCCATGGAAATGTGGGTGTTAAAAAATAAGTCCTAATTCTTTCTGTTTAAAGGAATCTGTTTCCTCCTTTGCCCTTGCTACCCAAGAAACAACCCAACCCCTCCTTATATTTGACATTTTCCTGAAGTTCCTGATGCCCTTCCCAAATTCAGTTAATTCTTACTATCCACAAAATCATCATCAATGCCACTAACTTATTCCTTAAAACAACTAGGTGAGCCACTAAAATCTTCATATGGCTTCAAGGTAGATTACTCATCCTCCATTCAACTTGGCCCCACATTTCCTATGGTCTAGTTGACTCCTAGGAACTGTGCCATTTATCCAATTCTATTCTTACTCATTCTGTTTCTTCCAAGAAGTTGAAAGGATATCCAGTATTTGAAATCCACCATGCCGATGGTTACTTCTAGGAAGATCACTGGAAATCGAAAATTCTAAAGTGATACTGTGCAATGTGTTAGCTCAGGGACAGCATGGTAGGTTAGTGTTAAAACCACCCAATTGCACAGGATTATGTTGCCCTTTGTCTGGTTGATTGTAGCACTTTTGGATTGTGAAACGGAGTTTCCTGGGTGGTTGAGGCTTCCCTGGAAATTACATTGAAGCTTATGGCAATTCCCCTGCCTTAACCTCCCAAAAGCTATGATTATAAAAATGCATTGTTACACAGAGCTTACATGGTCCTCTTACAGTCCCCCCCCCCTCTTTTGATCCCTCTTTGTCTCCCTCTCTCTCTTCTCCTTCCTTTTTTCTTCCATCATTCCTCCTGAAACCTCCTCTCTCTGTGCACATGTTTCTTCACGCCCGTGTGTTCATCACATTTCTCCTTCAAGCTCCCTCTTCCTCTACTAACTTCCCTTCAACCCAGTCACCCCAAAATACTGACGGGATGAAAGAGGATGGAGAAACTTGAGTTTCTTGTTCAGGTCACCTTACTAGCTTTATGGTCCAAGTATTACTGAGAGATACTTTAATGGCTGAACTCAAGCCTGTTGTAAGCTTGGAAGATTTGATAATCTATTTAGATAGTTGTGAACATAAAACAGGCTTACTTTGGAGCAGTATTTTCTCAGTATGAAACTGCTGCTTGACTCATGTCTCCAAATACAAGGATGGCACGATGCTTCCACAGTAACAACCAAGTGTTATCTCTAGGTTGACAGCACCAGATGCTGGAAGGAAGAAAGGAAAATAATCTAAACTGGGATGGGAAAATTTGACCCACATCACAACCCAACAAATGTTACAGAATTTTAGGTATGTGACCGTCTTGCATACAGATTCCAGATGAGGCAGGGCATCCACTTTCTTTCTTAATTATGAAGCATTTCAGTTACTTAATAAAACTGTATTTCTGTGTCTGTTTGACAGCATCCAAAAGGACTGAGCCCAGACCACAAGGACACTAAGTCAGAAGTTTTAGATATTATTAACATCTATTGAATTGAGAGGCCTTCTCTCTTTCTTAGCTATTATCACTGAGACTAGAGCTCCATGGAACATTTTTTTAACCCAAACTGGGAACAAAACCTTTTGAGGAGTGAGACGAACACAGACAGACACAGAGTAAATGGAAGGTAAGGAAGGGGCAGTTTCTGGGAAAAGGCAGCCAGTGACAGTAGGAAACCCCTGGATGCAGGCATACCTGCAGCTGTGTCTAACCCTTAGCCTCCCTGTGGTGAGAACCCACATATTCCTTCTTGTGCTACTGAGTTGGAATTGGATTTCTATCATTTTAAAGCAGAGCTCCAATCTTTTCAAACTTTTCCAATTAGAACAGTAAAAGTGGATTGATTAACAAACTCCAGAAAAATGCAGAAATGTACAACAAAATATTATCTACATGAAAGTAATATTTCATAGTGCAAAATGATAAACTTGTGTACCCTTAAAATACGCCAAGCTACTGAAAAATCATCTCTCCACTCATGGGTAACACTGAAAACAAAGCCATATTCGAATATGATTCTCTGTAGTCTGTAATTCGACAAAATTTGATATTAGAAAATAATCAATATAGTTGAATTTGCAGTGTTTTTACCTTTTTAAAAGATAAAACCGATATACTGTAAACTTGTTTTGTGATTTTTCGTTCACTAAACAGTAGAACATCTAATAAAATATAGATCCATATCACTTTAATGGCCGGAGTTTGTTTCACGGTGTGGATGAGCAACTGTATCACATCTGTCTCTGGCGCCCTTCCCCCACTGCTTATTCAATTAATTAAAGTTCATTGTACACTTTACGGCACCGTGGGATGGCCTGAATGATTCTTACTTATTATTTTTCAAAGTCCCCATCAATTAAATTGACTCAAGACGTGCTTATCTCAAATAGTTTTTTTTTTACATACTGCACAGTGTATAATAAAAATCTCTTTAACTTGCTCCAACGTTTTGTAAGTTTCATGATGTTTATAATAAGGAGATAGACACTGACAGGCAGTGGTAAGGCCACTGAAGACTATTGATCTTCAGAGTCAATAACAGCTCTAAAGAAGGAGGTATAAGCACCCCTTCCCAATAAACAGCCGTCTTCGTGTTATGGTAACAGGGACTTAAGATGAGGCCGATTGTTTGTCTCTCTTTCTGCTTGCAAGTTATTGACTTAGAACATGGCATGTTTGTACAATCGTCACTAAGTCACCAAATGGGAAATGTCTAAATGAAGCTGGAATGAATGTGTTGAAAAGTGTTGGGTAATAAACCACACATTACCTCCAGGAGTGACAGATTTTTAGAACTAAATTCTACTGTAAGCACAAATCAGCAGCGGAAAACTGAAGAAAGAAAAAGAAAAGAAAAAAAAAAGAGCGAGGGGGAAAAGAAGTCCAACAACAACAATGCTCGCTAGGTTATTGTGGGGGTGTGAAAGCCACTCTGCTGTGGAAAGGCGGTGTGAATCCATATTATGCAGAAATCAATGGAAGCCCGATCTTCGCAGGCTGCACGAGGCGCCGAGTGACAAGGGCCCAGCGATTCGCCTAATCAAGCCGGTTGTGTGAAAGCAAAGAGCCCAGCTGAGTTCGCTCTATCCAGCTGGATTTTGTTTGCTACTTAATGGAGCAGGTCATGCTTCCAACACCCCAAAGAAATCAAGCAGCCGCAGCCGGAGGGGCGCACGAAGTGTGGGGACTCCAACCGCTCTGTGTTAAATCACTTCTATAGGTCATCTGCTGAGAAAGGAACTCAGAGAAATAATAAAGGAGTATCATTCGGCTGTCTGTGTTTATGATCCCTCCCACCCCAGCCAGGGAAGGGAGCCGGGGTTCACAGGGAAAGAGGTGTACCTAGAGAAGCATTTCGACGTTCTTTATTCTGCGCATTATATGGCTCTTGGCAGGGCACCGGCTACTGGAGAAAACTCCCCCTTCTTGAAAGCTGCGCGTTACAGGGATCTATAAGCCAGAGTGACAGTGATAAAAGGTCAATTCAGGGCTTGGGGACAATTTTTCCTAATAACATGCCTTGTCTCTTTAAACACCCGCTGTTGTGCACAACCATTTCCAGCGCAGCTTTGGGGTGGCCCTGGCTCTGAGCTGGGATGGTGAAATTCAGATGAATGCCTCTCTCTTTATGGTCACTCCGGGGTGGGGGGTCGGGAAGACTGATGCCTCTGCTCCCTTCCTGGTCTGAACAATGTCACCTTCAGAATACACATGGAATTTATGAGAATCAGGCAAGGTTCTTGAACCTTCTTCAAATCTGGCTGCTGATGACTCTGAAGACATTGAGACAATTAGATCCTTAAAGAGTCTCCTCATCAAAGCTGGGGTTATTTCGTACATCTCTAAGCCTTGCGTTGGACAGGAAGATTTCCAGGGCTCGTTGACCAACTTATGCCAAAAGGGTGAGCTTCTGTTTCAGTCAGAGACCCTATCTAAAAAAATAAGGTTCAAAGCAATATAGATATACACTCTATGTTGATTCCTGGCCCAATATGCATGCACACGCATGTGCGCGTGCGCGCGCGCGCGCGCACACACACACACACACACACACACACACACAAACATGTATATCATCATCATCACCTCCACTGCCACCACCACCACCACCACCACCACAAGAGGTTTTGATTAAAGCCAGCTGTATCAAAGAAATCAGCAATGTATGTAGGGGTTATAAAGAGAAATAATAATTATTCTGGACTGTATTTAGATGAACAAGGACAAGGGAAATGGGTACTCTACTGACTAACACAAAGATTTCACATTCTGTCTTAATTTGGTAGCCTTTACGTGCACACAATGGGCTGACCACTACAGCTTGCTGGCTTCAGTCATTCTAGATATGGTGAAGACGCATTAGGAGAAGCTGAGCCCTGATTAGATACCACTATCCTTGATGTTTTATAGCAAGAGAGAATGTCTGATAACAAATCAAACCAAGTTTTTCCTCCCTTAGCCCTTCCCACTTGTCCCCAAAGTAGCAGTATTGCCTTCAATGTGGTAATAACAGCATCTGGGGCAATGACACCTTGGAAAGTGAGACATTACTCTCCTACGGCTGAAGGCAACAGACCTCAGCAGGTCTGCAAACCTCTATTACAGCGGGTAGAGCAAGATTCTCGTCCTTCTGCTCCATTGGAAGGTTTCTATGAGGTTGTAAAGGAGGGCAAAGAAATTCCTTCTAATGTGAGGTCTCATCTCAAACTGCAAAAGTGACAGGGTAATATGAGACGAAAACTCAGACATCTGTCCCCTTCAGTGTCAAGTAAGGCACAATAAAGAGCTCTCTGAGAGGGAACAAATTCACATAACATTTAGTATATTATGTTGTCAATGATTTTTTTCTGATTTGTTCTATTATTGTCAATCTCTTACTGGGCTAATTTGTCTATTAGACCTTGTTTTAGGTCTGTGTGTTTAGAAAATGAACACAGGGAAATACAAGGCTTGGAACTACCCATGGTCCTGGGCATTCACTGGGGTTCTGGGAAACATTTCCTCCAGATGAGGCAAGGGTACTGCTCCAGGAGGGGTGTAAAGGACAAGATACTGCATGGCAGAGGACCTTGGTCCCAATCTTGGCTCTGCTGATAGAGGGACCCTCAGTAATTTTCTGTGCTTCTCTATGACAGAGTCTTATCACCAAAGCCACCAACTTGGCTTCTGCATAAAATTTTGTGATTGTCTTTGATACAACCTATCTTGTTAAGTGCTTCAGGGGAACTGGTAAGGTATTTAAAAGAATAGGTCTCTGCCTGTCTAGCAATGATGTCATGGACCACAGCAGTGTAGCACAGTAATCCTAAGGATGCAATAGTGTTACATATCCTTTGATGGTAATCATCAACCAACAACCAATTATCTCTAATTGGACTCAATACTTTCTAAACAGGAGGGAAACCATGCCCAGTACTGAGAATATAGCTAATTCTGCAGTTCTATTGAAGTCATAATTATTGGAGGAAAAGCTACAGTCACTAAGCTAACTTACTAAACCAACATAACCCTGAAAAACAAACTATAAACATTTGTCCTGGTACCCACAGATAAATGTAGTTTTTACCCCTCATCAAGACTTTTCTTGACAGCCAAGGTAAACTATTATAGAAAACTATAAACAATCAATGCAGAGGTCTAGATCCCAATAAATACATTTTCAAAACATTCCTGTACTTAAGGCTCTGTGAATGTTGTAGAAGAGAAAGGAAATATTTAAGAGCCAGAGTATTAGGGATTTTGCTGAGGGCTTGTTTTTCCTACTAATATCAGAAGCTAGATCTATATGACTGCTCAAATGTGCAGTGACCAAGGATGACATCAGTGGACATACCAAACTGGGCAGAGACAAGACTGTGAGGCCTCAACCCATGCAAAGGACTATAGACAACTGAAGAAAACTGAAAACAGGAGAAGTGTTCCTGCTCAAGGAAGATTACAACAATTGGTTGTCCAGTGCCAAATGATCTGCCCTAAAAACATACTTACATGTAGCATGATATCCTACTCAATCCTATTCTATATATATATATATATATATATATATATATATATATATATATGTGTGTGTGTGTGTGTGTGTGTGTGTGTGTGTGTGTTGTACTAATACACATGCAATAACAACTAGCAAATTAAAAAAGAAGCTATGAATTTAAAATTGAACAAGAGGAGTATATGATGCATTTTTTAAAGACAGGGGAAAAAAGCAAAATAAAATTAACCTAAAAAACAAAACAAAACAAAACAAAACAAATTGCAAAGTGGTTGGGGAATTGCAGCGGACTAGGTCTCTGTTCTGAGTTCTACTTTCTGGGTCCTGAATCTTTCTTTTCACTGGATGGCAGTTTCCCTTCTTGAATTGCCCTCTTATGAAGCTGTCCCTGACATTACAGCCATGGGCTGCAGGGAGCTATCTCCTGGGTAAATCCAAGCCAAGTGAGTTTTGAAACTTGACTGCACCATAGTGAAAATAACATTAGCCTCAGCAATAATTCCAGGCACTGAAAAAAAAAAAACAAAAAACCACTGCATGACAAAACACTGTAAGGTTTGGGGTTTATTAATTAATTCATAAAGTAGAATTTTCTAATGATTTAATTAAAAGGAATTATAACCAGTAATGGCTAAGAAAGAGTTGATTAATGTGATAAAGTAGATAACATAAATAATACTGCCCCCAAGTTATCTACAACCTTATTCCTCAAACTTTTTGTTGTTCTTTCACATGACAAATGGAACTTTGTAATCTGATTAGAGACCTTGGGGCAAAAAGATGTTCTTGGTGAGTCTCACAAAATCCTCAGGAAAGACATACAAGATACATCAGTGTCAGAAGACAAGGCACTGAGGTGGAGAGGGTGATTAGGAGAGGGAGCACCTTCATGGAATCAAGTCGAAGGGGAGGGAGAAGAGGAGGGGAAGATGGTATAACATTTGAAATGTACATACAGAGAATATCTAATAAAATTGAAAAATAAAAGCACAGTACCAAAACAAGAAACAACAAAAAAGGAAACTAAATGTTTTTCTTTTTTAAAAATTCAGCTATGTTTTCAAAGTATATATTTTCAGAAAAGCTTGGTTTATCTAGATTTCATTGGAAACAGGTCTTCTAATGAATTCTCTACATAGCTGTCCAACTAGCTGTTCATAATTTACAACTTTTTCCCTCAAATTTCTGCCAGTCACTGGAGATTCCAATACCACACTTTTCCTCCATAGGTAAGCAGTTGGCATGCACACACGCATCAGCATCGCCCAAGCTGGGTCTGTGTTGTCTCTCTAGAGCAGCAGTTCTTGCCCTAAGTCTAATGTAACTCTTGCAATATGGCCTCTGAAGAAGCCTCTAAGTCCTTAATCTCTGAGCTGCAGGTAAGAAAGTTTGGCCTCATTAGACTCCCAGAATCCCTTGAGAAACAGAGGCATGCGGCAGCATTAAGTTCTGTTAAGGAGAGAAGGAAGAGGATGTACCATGAAGCCCAGAGCCATCTTTCAGATGTTTGCTTCTTCTTTTACCACCCCCCAAGCTTTATAAGCTATTTCCAATGTCCCTTCTAGGCTCTTGATTAATCTCAATGTGGATAAATTGCGAGAGTTCGCTATGTGATTTAGGGTTGGATATCCAAAGCCGACATAAAGGCCGATGTTAAAATAACTGAAGAGAAACAAATTTTAAAAGCATCCTCCATTAAAATTTCAAAAGGTCGGTGCCCTTAACCAGAGAGGCAGGTGTTAGATGACAGTAGATGCTGAGAACCCTTTGCAGATGGCAGCTTATAATTCTGGTAGTGCAATTTTCAGTTAATATGGGCTTTGAGATGCAATAGTTATGTCCGACAGCCTTGTGGTTGATGCTAAATGTAATTTTTTTCTTTTCACCAAGTTGCACACAAAGTTCACAGTTGATCATCAGAGTGGATGAAATTTCCTCCAGGAGGCTGATTCTGGAACTTGCTATCTTTGAAGACATATACTAGACAGTGACAATATAATTAATTTTAATAGTTATATATAAACCATGGAAATTATTGCTAGTTGAAAGCTCTAAGTCTTAGTTGTTTGGTTGGTGTAAACTTCTAGATGCATAGAACTAAAATTTCAAGTTTTTCATCCATTCACTTCTCCTCTGTCCCTTCCTATCTTTCTTCCTTTCCTTTAATGCCCTTTGGTGTTACCAATACCTGTTACAATGTAGCACCTGACCCCTTGAATTATGCAAATTAAAACAAATGACCTTTTCTTAGGGAATCTGTTGACTGGTGATTTTCTCTTCCCATCTCACTCGAGATCTCTCTTACTATTTAGCTCAAAAGGTTTCTGGGAATGAAACATTCTAAATAGATCTTACCATCATAAGACTAGAGTATTGGAGTAGATGCTTGGAAGGATGTGGCGCGTGCTCTCATCTCTCTCCTCTTTTCCTCTCCCAGGATACTTTGTGTCTCTTTTCATCACTGCTAGATTCCAAAGGTTAGCACTCAGATAAAGGGCTAGCAGTAATGAGTGTGGAGTCACTGATCTCCTACAACCATTTGTTTATATACCACTGCTCCAACTCAGAACCAATACTGGAGGCACAGTGGAAGGACAAATGGTGTGGCCTGTGTCCTAGACTATTCGCCCAGTCCTCGCCGCACAATCCTACCGGTTGGAGGTGAGGTGCTGCATAGTCAAAGACACAGACCCTGGGAGCAGATGAAAAAACAGTCCAACAAGCTCATCTGAAGACTACTGCAAGCTCTTTGAACACCCTCCACCTCCTCCCTATTGGTTCCCAAGAAGACGTCTCTTCTAAACAACAGTTCCTGACGGGCTGACAATGTCTGTATCCTTGGTCGCTTAGGCAGTCCTCAATTAGGTCCTTCTGCAGGAAATGTTGTTGCAGCTGCACCGTGCCTCCCATGGTGTACACGTAGAGGTGGCCCCACCATTCTTAGTACAAACTGGGAGTCATGACTCATTGGGACCCACAGTCTAGTGCAGTAGTTCTCAACCTGTGGGTCACAATACCACAGGGATCACATATTAGATACCCCACATATCAAATATGTACATTATAATTCATAACGGTAACAAAAGTACAGTAAAATGAAATAATTTTATGGTTGGGGTCACTACAACATGAAGAACTGTATTAAGGAGTCATAGCATTAGGAAAGTTGAGAACCACTGGGTTTTCTATATAAATGGGGCCATAGGGGGAAAAAATCTTATTTTGTGTCTCACCGTAAAGCTATATTTGCAAAATCTGTTGGAAGGAGGATAATTTAAAGTGCTGTGTCATTATTTAGCTATGTGAATAGATAAAAGAACAAATTAATTTGCATTTTTGTGGTTATGTCTTATATTTGGATTGCAAAATATGACAATTCTATGGGTGACTGTATTTTAATATTAGAGAAAGCAAAAAGCAAAAGTTAGATATGCCAAGGTTCACTTAGGGACCATAAAACTCCCGTTTGGCTGCTAGACTTGACCTTAAAGTCCAATTGGGTGGCAATAACCACAAGTTGCTAAAACAATAATGTTCATCAAGTTCTCGGATGTTCCCCTGACTCTACCCGTTTCCTATCAGAAGAAACTTTCTTTTTGCTTCTCCATTTTTAGCATCCACTCTTCACAGACGACATTCTTGGACACTGTCTATGACCCACTTCAGGGGATGTCTATAACCTGGTTTTTCCCTCAGCTACTTCCAAGGGAAGTCTCGGACTGCGAAGTCTAACCTCACAGTGACTTATTCTGCCCACAGCACTTCACACAGACTTGTATCATCAAACAACTACACAGATACAGAATCTGAGATTAAGAAACATCCTCGGCTGAACGAAACAGTAGACTTAATGTCTCAATGGAAATTTGATTTTCTCCTTTAATCTGAATTAATGAGTCACTTTTATCACATTCAATATACTTTGACAATATTATTCCTTGGGTTCACATTAGGATATGTATTGTCTTAAGTTAGAAGATGTCAGAAGAGTGGAAAACTTGGAGCCATGTAGTATGTTTTCCTCGAGGAAAAAAAAATTCCTTTGTCATCAGTTAAGGTTATTAAAAATAATCAAGCTGGGGGAAAATCTTGTTAAATTGGAAAATAAAAGTGTCACCCGAGGTAATGAAGTGACTTGGGCTCTGCTATTAACTGCCTTCTGTTTAGGGGCCTGTGAGTGGTTGCTACACAAAAGAAATTGCCAACCACCATGGTTTTCATCTGTGACTGGAATATGCTGATAAAATGCATTCATATTTTCTTTTCTTTCTTGGGTTATTGGTGTAATTCTGCTCCATTGGTAGCTGAGTTCGAACCAAATCTGTAAAGTCACTTATTATAAAGAAACCAGGTCTAAGAAACAGGAAACTTGACTACACAGATAAAACATAACAAGCTCAAAGTACAAATGGGAGATTGAGTAAGGATTTCATTTGTGCACTGTGCAGAAAACTTGGTAAGCAGAAGGGAAAGTTTTTATTGTCTTGTCTATGAATGACTATTCATAAGTACAAATTAATATTTATTGAAACGAACTTAGCACTTCAGTGTAAATATGGCTATTATAAATAATGACCCTTTATTATCTTCTCCTTGCCTTAATACCTTTCAAATTTTAATCACCACTGTAAAGTAACAGCCTCAATTTGCCAAGACTATATAAAAATAAATATCCATTTATGACTCCAAGTTATGTTTTACAAATTGCTCACCACATAAAAGGCTTTTGTCTGTAGGACAGACGAGAACTAATTGAGTGAATGGGGAAACCCATGATTCAGGTCCCTACTGTCAGGAATGGTGACTCCATGGTTGCCAGACAACACAAGGGTCTAGACCTTGCTGAGTCCTGTGTGTGCCAAGGGTGGCAACACTTCTTTGTGGGAAGGACCAGCTTCTTAGATGGTTTCTAAGAAAGGTGATTCAAAGGTTGGTGGAAATTTCTTGATGCAAAAACACCTCTCTTGTCAGGACAAAGACATTTGGAATTTTCCTTTTGAGTTCCCTTTATTTGGGTTTTTTTTCTTTTCAATTTTCCCCTGGAATTGGAAAATAAAAAAGTACCCAATAGTCCTGAGAAAAGGTTTGTCAAAGCAAAATAATTTTTTAAAAATAAATGGTATAAATTTTAAAATTTGCAAGTTTCATAAGTCTTTATAGAACCAATAATGGAGATTAGTTTCTCAAAAGCCAAATTAGCAATTATTTCTCACCATAAACTTATCTTCTTTTTTCCTTTTTCCCTAATATACATACATACACACTATATAGATAAGTAGATAATAAATTCCATATTCTGGCACTTTATGTTCCCAATTCTCTAGTCTGGTATGGGTGAGAACTGTCCCCTCAAGAGGAAGATCATGGCGGCAGTCATAGGCTGCAGTTCAGAAAAGGAGAAAAATGAAAATCTACAGAGTTCCAGTGAAGCCAAAGCTGTGAGCAACACCAAGGAGACAAGCATGTCTTCCCCACAGTATCCCAAAGCTGACACTGTACACTGATGTTACCATGGTGATTATATAGAGAATGGTTTATACAATAAATACACTTACATAATATATAAGGAAACACAATATGAATAATTTTTTTCCTAATTTTCCAAATAGTGCTGTTACATAAAGAAGACTTACAACTGAAGTCTTAGACTTTATTCCAAGTAAGAGATAGATGCAGGCTGGAGCATCAGGCCCCAACGACTTTGTCATAAAACAGGATGTGGTTAGGGTCAGACTGACCTGGAAGTCCTTATGATTAAAATAGAAACTAAATGCTTACTTCATAAGTAATCATAATAGTTAATCTTTAGGAAAACCAAAAATGGAAAGCGAAAAAGCCAAAGTAGCAATTATCTATCACTGAAGATTTATCTCCTCCCCCTTTTTTCTTAACATATTTACAAACTCATATATGCATAATCTTATACAAACATGGTCATATATAACCACTAAATACATCAATGTAGTCATACTGACCAGACTTGTTTATTAATATAACTTACAGAGTAATTTACATGAATCAAACCCATCTTTATCTTCTCTGGGTTGGGTTTTTCTTCTGTTTTTGTATACACATGTGCTCCTGTGTGTCCCTGTGCGTGAGCTTGTGGAGAACAATGCTGGTGTCTATCTTCAGACATCAATCCCCATCTCTTCTTCTTTAGATTTGTAACTGGATTTTTCACTGTCTTAAAATTCGTCACGTTGCCTAGGCAGCTCCCCCAAATGTTCCCAAAGTTGGGGAGCCTTAGTGTCTCATTCGATTTTATTTATATTTAAACTAGAGCTCTAGGATTCTGACCCCCCTACTTTAAAACAAGGAGAAAGAATGAGCCAGTGGTTTTAAGTTCTCAGGATCAACTTAAAATTTGTGACTAGACAGTCTTATTAGCTACATCATTTAAAAAGCCAGTCTGGAATTCCCCTTTTACCAGACTAGACCTCTGCCCATTAGTTCCCCCCACAGTTGTTCCTTGTTTAAGGCCATTAGTTCCCCGCAGGTGTTCCGTGTTATCCAAGCTTCTTAAATGCTCTGAAACGCTTCCGAAATGAAGCCGGGGTGGAGGGGGGCAGGCTTCCACTTTAGAGATTGTTCAGCACATCCGCTGTGCTGAGAGACAGGGTGTGAGTCTTCCCACCTCCGGAACCCTGGGGGACGCCCTTATTCCGGGCTGCTCAGGAAAGACCCTTAAGCAGGCAGAGACACTGCTTTCTCCATTTCCTTCTGTCCTCGACCAGGACCCATTTTATGAGGTCCAAGAACGGATCTCAAGGATGTCGCTGTCAAATTCACTTGTTTGTAAAATATGCCGCCATTCTCCTTTGGACTATCTTGTCCAGAACCTATATGGATGCCAGTAGCAGCAGGCACTGGTGCCTCTCACATTTCAAGGCTAGAGGTCAGTTCTCTTTGGTCCCCTATGCCAAGGACTACCTCCATTCCACACACTTCTCCTGGGAAACAGTGTTAGCTCAGTATTCACCTCGCAATCTTCTTGTTCCTAATATTATGTTATCCCCTTTGCTAGATTCTTCTTGGAAAGAATTGCTAGTAACACACTCCATGATCCATATCTGCCCCTATTCCATCTAAAATTCCCTCTAGGTGATCTTGCCCAGTACAATGGCTTTAAATACATTTGCATAGCTTGATTTGCATAGCTTGATTTGCATAGCTTGTATTTACATATCTGACCTGAGCTTGTTCTCCGCCCTCAGAATTCTTCCCAGCTGATAATTATGCATTTCTGGGTTTGAGACTTGCACTCTAACTATGTCTTCTACAGAATCCTGATTCCCACTGTTAAACCACACCTTCCACCACTGATTCCATTTGGATATTACTTACGTTGTACAAGTTCCAACACTGAACTCGTTTTGATTTTTTTCTTAGACTGCTTGCCTAAGTCCCTTTGGTCCTATATTTACAATATCTTTGGGATGCAACCATTTCCCATTGCTGGCAGCTAGTGTCCCAGTTCACCCCTATTCCATCCAGCTTACTACAGAAGCTTCTATCCTTCCACGCATCACCTTCCCCCCCTTAAGAGAAGCCATCCCATAGACCTGTGACTCAAGATCTGGAGTCTTACAGTAACCTGATCTATCTTTGCTCTGTTTCTTCACTATGCTTTTTTTTTTCTTGAAAAGTAAAATATAAACATTTAAAAATAGCCTTTTCAGTTTTCTGAATCATTATGCTTATATAAGATTCATTATGAATACATGCTGAATTAAGAAATTTATTGATTCTGGTTAGAAATGAACTAAGTGTTGTCTTAGCTTGCTTTTATTATTTTGATACATATCACAACCAAAAGCAACTTCAGGAGAAAGAGGTTTATTTTCAACTTACACCTTACAAATCATCACTGAGGGAACTCAGGGCAGGAACCTAAAGACAAGAACTAGAGCAGAGACCAATGGGGATTGTTGCTACCTAATACCTTTCTCTTTTCTGCTTTTTCAGCTTGCTTTCTGATACAACCAGCACCACCTGCCTAAGCATGGCACCACCCACAGTGGGCTGGACCTTTATACATCAATCATTACTCAAGAAAATGCACTCACAAATTTGCCTACAGGTCAGCCTTATAGAGGAATTTTATCAAAGGCTGCTTGCATAAAAGGTTGGACAATTTCTTTTGATAGTCAGTATGGTTTTTCTCTGCAACTTCTCTTGCCATCATGACCCCAAACACAGGAGCACAATAGGTATATATCTGTAAAAATCAGATTATGTTGTAAGACATATTACTGCAAAAGGGGGGGGGAGTGTACTAGTTAGTTTCTGTTACAATGATAAAAATGTTCTACCCAAAAGCAACACAGAACAGAGAGGTTCATTTTATCTTACACTTGGAGGTGACAGTCTGTCACTGAGGGGAGTCAAAAACGGAATCCAGAAATAATAACTGAAGCAGAAGCCATGAAGGAAGTCTCCTTCCTGCCTTACTCTTGACTTGCTCATGGGCTCCTGCTCCGCTTATTTCCTTAAACAGCCCAGGCCTGGCTGTCTAGAGATGGTCCCATCCACAGCAGGCCAGGCCCTCAAACATGAATCATTACCAAGGCAATTGCACACAGACGTAGCCACAGGCCAACCTGATCTGGGCAATCCCTCAGCTGAGACTGCCTGAGCTCACTGTAGACTGTGTCAAGTGGACAGCTGAAGCTAACAAGCTCAGGAAAAGAAATTTCCACTATTGGTCCACCATGATTTTGGTGAAGGCCTGAGAGAGAAACAAAGAGACTCAGAAACAAATACACTGGATCCTCTTCCATGTCCCCTCATATACTCCAGTGGAAATTACACCACTTCTAGAAGGACAAGGCATTCCCTTTGTTTGTTTTTTGAGATTCTGTGAAGATATTAGAGTAGTCCACCCTGTTTCCCATTGATCTATATATGAGAATGCGAGTGCTACTAAGGTAACATTGTTGAAATTAGTGTCCTACAACATATCATGGCTCCTCACACCTTAAAAATACTCAGAAGGCTCAATATGCCTTGTGAAGGGGCGAGCAAGCAGGGTGACAGTGCTTGTGGCTAGTGACATTTTGGAGTGTCAGACCCATTACTGTGGCCTTCTGAACAAGTTGTCTGAGCTGAATCCCAAAGGAAAATGACTTTCTGTCCCAGCTATGAAGGGCACAAGCAAAGACTGACTTAGCTAAGTCACCAGAGAGGACTGAGTTCAAGAAGGGATGGAGCAAAAAGGTACCTGCTATAGGTTTTATTCATCGATGCCAGCAGGAAGATTATCAACCGGCTTAGCAATTTGAGTATCACACCAGAAGTTACAGTTCCTGAGTGAACCAAGCATCTCCTTCAGCTCATAAGATTGCAAGTGTATATAACTTTCACCATGGACCATGAGAGTACCACAAGAGATGAGGTGTCTTGTAACAGCATAGGTTGGATGTTAATGGCCATTTATATACATTATTGGTAAGTCATATACCAGCCTGCGAGTAGGATGTTTTGAATCTTTCCCTCTTGTTTCTTGTTTTAAGTTGA
Organism: Micromys minutus; assembly: GCF_963924665.1. Classification (NCBI taxonomy): domain Eukaryota; kingdom Metazoa; phylum Chordata; class Mammalia; order Rodentia; family Muridae; genus Micromys; species Micromys minutus. Next base: position 53,792,589 of record NC_137977.1, read on the forward strand.
CAAGCTTAGTCAAGTGTATTGACTGGAATAGTGACAGATGGACATCTCATCTCTCCGGTTTCTTAATAGAACTACAATAGCTTTGGTTGAGCCTAAGAAGAGACAATTGCTTTTCCATACCTTGGCATTGAGGACGTACATTTTGTGACTGGACACTAAGCATTCATTCAGCATCTATAAAATGAATTTAAGTTTACAAAGCTTTTTACAAAATAGCAAAATCTCTAGCTTTCTACCATAGGCAAACCAGAATTTCACTTAATTTGTTGCTCATCGTTGGGGCCTATAAACCCAAATACTTATTAACGCTGTAAATATGCCTTTTTACTGGCTGTCTGACATCTCCCATGCTTTCTGCATTGTCTCCTTAAACATTTATGAGTACTCATGAATATGCAAATGTACAATCTAATGTCTGCAAATGGTTGCAAGTACAAATGCTATGTTAATATTTCATACAGTGATGGGGGCAAATCAACAATCATAAATTTTGAACAAATACGCTGCCTCTTTAATAACTAATGAGGCAGTACTCGGAGCACAAGATTTGGCATTTAAGACTAAAAACGGTGGCTCATGACAGCCCACCACTCAATGCTACCACTTCTAATGTTTCTGTAGGTTGAAGTCCTTCCCAGGTGACTTTTGCTAGGAAGTGAAAAAAAAAATATGATTGAGAAGAGACAGCTCCTAATACTTATTTGAAAAACAAATTATCACTATATGCCAGGAAATAAAGTAACCTGTAAGAGGAAGAGACAGGCTCAAAGGAAGGTACAGGCATGTACTGATTTGGTGCTCCCACTGGGAGAGCCCATGAAGGCATGATCAACAAAGGAGAGGGTAAATGTCTCATGAAGACAGAGATGAAGACACTAGAGGAATTGGGATGTTGATACCTTGGGTCTTCTATAGAATGCTAAGGATGCCAAAAGTTTGACATTAGTGGCGAGGCCTGCCTTGGGGCTCTGAGCTTATGGTACAAGATGTTAGATGTAGGTTCCCATGGAGGTTGCTTGGAAGTAAAATGCTTTATCAAACCTGATGGGTCCTGTGACCCAACTCCAAGAGATTGTCTATGATCTATGTACATAGCTGTGGCCTTCTCTCTCTCTCTCTCTCTCTCTCTCTCTCTCTCTCTCTCTCTCTCTCTCTCTGTGTGTGTGTGTGTGTGTGTGTGTGTGTGTGTGTGTTTTCGTAATACAGATGTAACACACACACATGAACACACATATACCATTCCATACCTGTAAAACAGTCCCTTCTTTACACTAACAGTTTTTTTAAGAAAGTACTTTGGTCAATAAAACATTAAAGCTAAAACTTACTGTGTGTCTCTCTCGCTTTCCCTGCTGCTGTGAGAAAATAGACTGACCAAAGCAACTATAGGAATGGAGGAAGGTTTATTCCTGATTCCGGCTCCCAGTCTCAGGGTATTGTCATTCCTGGTGGGGAAGCCTATGAGTCGGAAGCTTGAAGTACCTAGTCTGTAAAAAGCCAACAGAGCATTGAATGCGGATGTCAGGTTTTCTTCTTTGAATGGAATCGTGGATTCGACCCTAGAATGCAGCTGCCTATTTTAGGACAGGCCTTTCTATCTCTGTTAACTGGATCAGGAAGATCTCTGCAGGCATCCTCGAGACTTCACTCCCAGGTGACTCTAAAGCTTATCAAGTTACTGATAACTGTGACAAATCCATATTGTTACTTGACACCCAAGCATATCCCTTTGTAATCAACAGCTTCTCCCTGTTTTCCTTATAAGGTCTTGTCCATCTCATGTAGCAAAAATATATCCATCCAGCCTCAAAAGTCTGAACGATCTTCCAGAAATGCATGCCAGAGATTCAAAAATAGATTGAAATATCAGGAAGAGGCTTAAAGTCTCGTATGTCTTCTGGGTGCCGATCTAATTATTTATAGAGTATAGTAAGGTCATTTCGGATTCCAGATTTTAAAAGAGATCATGGTCTTTTCTTTGGATAAAATTCAAGACTGTCAACATGTTTTTTCTGCTTTTTTTAATTATTGATAGAGCCTCAGTGACCATCTTGTAGCCCTGAAAAAGTGAAATTTACATTAGATTTGATAAACCAGTGTCGATTGATATAAAAACTACCATGTGTACCCTGGAAGTACTTTTCAAAACCATTTTGATGTAAGCCTAATGAGTTTTCCTTCATTCGCTTCTCATGGAACCTATCACACTTTCAGTGTAGCTTTACCATTTCCAAAGCATTTGCTTCTCAATATCACTTCATGTTCACATTCAAAAATTACCCTGAAAGTAGGTATATTCATTCCATTTTATAGATCTCAAAAATAAACCTTGGGGGCTAGAGAGGTGGCTCAGAGGTTAAGAGCTCTGCTCTTTCAGAGGTCCTGAATTTAATTCTTAGCAGCTATGGTGGCTTACAAACATATGTTATTGGATCCCATTCCCTCTTATGCTATGTCTGAAGACAGTAATAGTGTACTCATAGATACTATTAGATACATAATCAATAAATAAATCTTAGAGGGGGAGAAGTGCTCTCATCAGATTGGCCAGTAGGCAAGTCCATGGGGCATTTAGAGAAAAACGAAATAAATAAAACCAAACAAAACTCTATTTTATAGTCAGGTCACCTGTTGTAGGGGAAAATAAAATAAATTTGGTTATTTAAAAGCAGGAAAGCTGAATTTTGCCATTATACACAAGAGTCTTATTCTCCACTTCTAAAAGTGGGCTCTTAGTTATTGGCACATACAGATAAATTTGCTTTTATCTTCTTTTATTCGGGTTCTGGACTTGGTTATTTTATTTCTCTTTCTTAGTCAGATCTCCATGTAAGTAAGAAACAAAATACTTAGGAGGTAAGTAATAGTCTCTCAGATGCTATGTTTTATGCTGAGTAGAAAATATTAAAACACCCCTTAGTGAAGATTCTCACTGCAATTATATGTTCTGTATCTTAGCAGGGAAACAAGAATGGGAATCTACAGCTATAATAGTCTCTCTCTCTCTCTCTCTCTCTCTCTCTCTCTCTCTCTCTCTCTCTCTCTCTCTCTCTCTCTCACACACACACACACACACACACACACACACACACACACACACACACACACCTTTGGGGATGGAGTTCAGCATGGTAAGGAGAGGGATAGGCTTAGAGATCCCACACTAATGAAGCATTTTATTCTGTGACAATGTGGTTTTGAGAAAGCCCCTTTCCCTTCTGAGCCTGCCTCCTCACAATGAAGAAAAAGAGTAACAAGGAGCTAGCCCTTAACCTACCACCCCACCACCACCCCACCACTTCCAAACTAGATAAAATACTTATGAATCAGAAAATAAAATTTGTACTTTGAAAAGTTACATTTATTATTAGATATAAGATTTTTGTTTTGACAATTATCCATTCCCTCAACCTGGAAACTAATCAAAGTGTAACCAATTTTGTTGTCCGTCCATCCAGAGTGCTCTTTCCCTACTACTGTATCCCTCTTGCACTTAACACCTAATCCACAGCCATTTTGAAACAAATTGGCAACATCAGAGTGCTCTACCTGTAAATGTTTCCAAATGTATCTCTGAAAGAAACAAAGATTCCAAAAATACAGCCCCAGTTTCATTATCATGTCTGAAAACTCAGCAATTTCATAACATCATCAAATATTCCATGTACAAATTCTAATGACTCCTGACTTTTTAAAGATAGATTGCTTGTTCAAGTCATTCTGATGAGGTTAGAGCAGATATGTCTAATGCAAGGGTTTTTTTCTGCTGATCAAGCAGTGACATCAGTCTTTTTCAACAGAGCTCAGCAGGAGACCTTGCTGCACAGGTCAGAACTGCCACACAGAGGAACTGAAACCAATTTGCTCTTGCTTTCCTGGCTTTCCTCGGAAGTCCACTCTGGCCAAGACCTCATGCTTAATCCGGGAGTCATCAGTGGGAATCTGATGAAAAAAAATAGCTTGTGTTCTTTTTTGCTAAATTTGAATTATTTTTTAAAAAAGAAACATTTTGAGCTACTCAGTTTTTAAAATAAAGGCTTGTGTGCATATCATCAGGGATCTAGCCACTTTTTTGTCACTTACAAGCTACATGGCATGAAAACTACTTTCATCCTATTAGGTTGTGGCTGACCCACCTGTTAAATGCAAACCTAGTTTAAAAGACTTAAGTAGAGATCAATAGAAGTAGCTGATAAACATTACAAACAGTTGATAATCAGAGAGATTGTCTGCTATAGGTCAGGCATGGTAGAGCAAGTCTGTAATCTCAGTGCTCTGGAGTCAGAGGCAGATGAATCTTTGTGAGGATGGAGTCAGACTTGTCTATGTAGTAAGTTCCAGAACAGCCAGAGCTGTATAGTGAGACCCTGTCTTAAAAGAATCCCCCCAAAACTCCTAATCACTAACAAAAATTAGTATTTCTAAATTATATTTGGTATTTATGTTACTATATTATTTTATAATGTTACTAATAATATCAGTTAAGAAAGTTGGGATGAAAATAATGAATATCTACATTATTTTGGATATTTCATCCACTGTGAACTTGGGCATTTTTTTCTTTAAACTGTAGGGAAAAAACATCTTGACTGGCCATAGTAATAAATTTGCTAAGGTAAAGGTAGAGCATCCCTCACCTTGAGGACTGAAGAGGGGAGGAAGACGGAAGACACAACCCCTGCTTGGGTCTTCACCTAGTATGCTTAAAGTCCTGGGTTCCCTCCACAGGACTGTAGACAGCAATCCTGGTGTCACATGACTATAATCCCAGCATATCAGCATTTGAGCCAAGATAATAAAAAGTTTAAAGTCATTCTTGATTTCACGCATAGCCCAATGTCAGTCTAAATAGAGATACAGAAATATATAGAGATATATTTAGGGAGATTAGGTAGATAGATAGATAGATAGATAGATAGATAGATAGATAGATAGATAAGACAATTTGTCAAATGAATCTAGAGGAGAGAAGCCACAAGTCTGTTATAAGAAGCACGACCTTGTGTCTATCAAGATTGAGGAAAATGGAGGCTGTAACATTCTTTAAAGACATCCTCATTCTAGAGATAAGAAAGAATTTAGAAAAAAAAATTGGTCACAGTAAGACAATAAAAAACACTGGTAAAGAAGAGAATATGAACCACTTTCAGCAGTATTTTCATAGAAACCAAAATGCAAGAAGCATCCTAAGTCATACAAGCTACCCATGTAGAGAGAGGTAGGCAACATGTCTCGCCCAGATAATTATTTTTCACATCCCATCTGAAGCAATTTGTAGCTGTTTCTTTTTAGCTCTTTACCACACTTTTATGTCTATGAAGCCCCTGAATAGAATTTGGTGCTGTTGTGGGGGTGCAAAATTAAATTCTATTCATGTTCTGGAGCTTCTGCCTTGAGACCCCATTAGCAGTGACATGGTGACTTGCCACATATGTTGCCTTGGTTGGTCTATTTCCCACCTCATCTACAGTAGTCCTGGAAGGACTCAAAGCACTACTCTGCTTCTTAAGCCAAACATGCAGTTTGAAGAAATGGGACCCTATGTGTTACTAGAACAGAATAGATAGACAATTGAAGTAGATAACGTTGAGGACAAACCTATCTACCTGGAACAGAAAACAGATTGTTTTAGAACGTAAGGTGTCTGTTTTGGTTAAGGTCACTATGGTTGTGATAAAACATCATGGCCAGAAATTCAGCTAGAGACAAAGGGGCTTATTTGATTTATACTTTCATAATTGCAGTCTATCATTGAAGGAAGCCAGGACAGGAACTCATACAGAGAAGGAACCTGGAGGCAGGAGCTGAAACAGAGGCGTGCTACTTACTGGCTTGCTCCCCATGGCTTTTTCAGCTTTCTTCCTTACAGAACCAAGGACCACCATCCTAAGGTTGGCATCACCCAAATAGTCTCAGCACTTGCCTATCAGTCCGTAGTTAAGAAAATGTCCTATAGGCTTGCCTACAGCATGATCTTATGAAGACATTTGTTTTTTAAATTTAGGTTCGTTCTTCTCAGATGACTTTAGTTTATATTAAGTTGACCTAAAACTATACAGCACACTGTCTAAGCCAAGAGATGGCTGAACCAGGGAAAGCCAGAGAGCCAGCCAATCTATACAGATTTTAGTACCTTGTACTTTCTTTAAAGATGCTGTTTGAGACTCTTGACTGACATAAAAGCTGGTGGTAGTAGGAAAAGATGGAGCCAGGCAGTTTTTCACATTGGAATAAGAAAGAAGCCGTTCGCTGTTCAAACATAGTGAACAGAGAGCTATGCCATTTTATGAGGCGTAGCCTGACAATTTACCTGGGAGTTGCCGTGAGAAATGATAATTAGTACTGGCTATTAGCTTGACAGGTTCTAGATTCATCAAGGCGACAAAACTGTATATGCACCTAAGAAGAATCATCTAGATTAGATTAATTGCCATTGGAAGACCCATCTCAACGGTAGATGACATTATCTTAGGGGCTGGTGTCCCCGACTGAAGAGAAAGTGAAGTGAGCTGAACCCTAGTGCTCATTGCTTGTGTTCCTGCCTGTAAATGAAATTGGACCAGCTTTCTCATGCTCCAGTTACCATGACTTCTCTCCTAAAATGAGTAAATGCAGCCTTGAATTGTAAGCAACAAACAAGACCCACTCTCTCCCACTCAAGTCATTTTTTATGAGATTCTTTATCATAGCAATTGTCAACTGATGCAAGGGGTGTGGTCAGAATTACCTGAGACCTTAATGAAACTCAATATCAGAAAAGCCATTGCTGCCTTTCACCCTGATGAAGGCTGTTAGAAACTTTAGAGCTGTGAACTCATGGGCAGCCCCTTAAATTTCTCACCCCCTTCTCTACTCCATAAAGCATCACCTTTTCTTGCCCCATGGAGTTTGAGAAAGCTTCTTTATTGCTAGACTGCTGTGTGCCTTGTAGATGAGGAGGCAGTTGCTCCTTTGGAAAACCAAAGAATCTGACAAACCACAGCACAAAACAGAATAGAAAGTGTGAAACTTCTTGTGTTGGAGCCAAGAAAGAGATTTTTCTTTCAAGACCATAATCCAGAAACTTTTACGTTTGACTTCAAGCCAGACAATGGCTCTGGAAGCCAAGAAGCCATTTGTTCTATTCCACCTGCATATTAGAAACTTAAGAAAACCGAATAAAATTAAAAAATGATGTCACTTCCTTATTTGTGACTGAACTAAGGGGCAATTGTAAAAAAGTAGAATTCAGAGGATCGTGTGAATTCACAGGCCCAACTGGTCTTGATGTTTTCCATCCTAGTCAGAAGTTTCCTCCTGTTCCCTGAAGAGCCAATCTTTTTCACCTGTCTTTCCCAGGCTGCCTCTCCAGACAGACTCGGCAGTGACCACGGTTACAAAACAACTGCATTCAGGAGCTTCCCTCAGGTGACACTAAATTCATTGAGCCTGTTGCCTCATTTGTAAAGAAGGACTAATAATGACTCCCTCGGTGGGTAATTATAAATGTTAAATTGCAACACGAGAAGTTATTAATTAATTACAGCCATTATTATTTATAACAATGATAACAGTAAGACAGATCATTTAGCACCTAACATACTAAAGAGTGACACCCAAAACACTGAGTGAAAATCAGGCCGTAGGCACCATTGGGACAAACAGTAGACCTGGTCCTAAGAGCAAAGGTTCCTGCTGTGTCCCACATTAAAGCTTTGGTTGCTAGGTTGAGAGTTTGGAGGTGAGCATAGAGGGAGAAGATTTGGAGGTATCTGCATAGCGGGTGAAGAATTTGTCAGGCTTCAAACTTATATACCACTAAAAGGAAAATTTGTAAAGTATTTCAAGGCCAAATTTTCTCCTTTCTCTGCATCTATTACTGGACTTATTACATTATCAGCACATGATGTGTTCTCATTAGATTACAAGTGAATGACTAAAGGTTGACACCAGATCATATGCTATGATTTCTCCAGTAATAAGGCCAGTTATCTAAAGTCCTTAAGAGTTGCTGTTTGAGTAACAGACAAAGGATACTATGTATTGTTCCTATGTATTGTTCATACTCCAATACCTTTTAAATGGGTACTTGTGATGGTTTAACATATAAAAATACTAAGGAGTTGGGAATTAAAAGTGTTTATTAATAAAATGTGGTATGCCAAGTTGTGAGAAGTCACCTTTACAAAGAAAAGAGAAAGTGGTTCTTTTTTTGAATTTTTGTTTTTTGTTTTTGCACACATTTGACTCAATTCTTGAATGTAAAAAAAGCATATGGGGCATGCATACTTTCTTCTGAAACTTATTTTACAGACTACTATTTGAGAAATAGCAAACACCATCAGCCCCAGCAACAGAAGTTTGGCTTTGTTCTCATCATACTCAACTCAGAAGTTTTAAGGTTTATAAGAGGAAGTGCATAGCTCCTTAGAAGGGCCTCTACTATATTTTTTTCATAGCACAGCTCAAATTTAACCTTCCTTGTAGGTAGGTTAGGTATTCTTAGTTGGCTGGGTCTGATACAACTCCCTCCCTCAGTGCCCATGAATGAAATGTGTGTGTGTGTGTGTGTGTGTGTGTGTGAGAGAGAGAGAGAGAGAGAGAGAGAGAGAGAGAGAGAGAGAGAGAGAGAGAGAGAGAGAGAGAAGCTATACTATCTGCACCTATGAATTATGGTTACTTAGCAATGAATTCAGGACCATCAACCCTTCTGGCTTAATTTGCACATTTTTGAAGTTAAGGCAGTCTTTTTTAGACCGTTCCTTTTTGTAGAATGTTACAGCTCCAGGACACATTTAGGTTACCTTCCTATGAGTAAGAAAACATTGTTATAAAAATAGCTAAGTTATGCTATTGCTCCATAACTGCATCCTTGTTGGTTAAATAATAATAATAATAATAGTAATAATAATAATGAAGAAGAAGAAGAAGAAGAAGAAGGAGAAGAAGAAGAAGAAGAAGAAGAAGAAGAAGAAGAAGAAGAAGAAGAAGAAGAAGAAGAAGAAGAAGAAGAAAAAGAAGAAAAGAAACACCATCCTATGCTATCACCAGCTTCTCTGGCTCCAGGAGTCTCGCTACTTCTATAGCTAGTCTCATGTAGAGACTGCCAATCTTTCTGCTCTCTTGTTGTAGATTCTGTGCACATTCCCAGCCATACTCAGCAGACTCTCTGACTCTTTGCTCTGAAATCTCTCCACCTGACTTGCTAAGATTCCAGGACAGATTGCTGCCATACCAGCCCCATGCAATGACTGCCCATCTCACAGTTAGCTGTCACAAATCCCTGTAACCTGGCATAATCAAAACTCTAGGGGATTGTAATTTGTCAAGTAGATTGATATCAGTAAGTTCTATCCCCACAAAATGTCCACATAATAAGCTCAGAGCCAATTGATATTGATTTAAACTGCCCACATAGATAAGACAAATTATCCTATAATTATCCATCCTTTATAAGATATTCAAAGCTACTTGTAGCTATTTAAAGCCACATGGGTTCAGGTCGTCCTTCTCTTCCTTCATCTTCCTTCTCCCTCCTCCATATTCTCTGCCACATCTCTAAAATTCTCAGTCTGCCTTTCTTTTTTTACTGCCTAGTCACAGGCCTTGTCTTATCTTGTGCCTGCCCTCACCTGCATAGACATCAACCCACACATCCTTTCGTTCAGGCAGACAACCCTTGCTTCAAGGACACATAACTAAGGGAGTAGAGTGGAATGGATTTGACTTCATTTGCTCCTTTCTACCTACCCTGTTAGGCTAAAGTACTTGTAAATACTACATGACCACTATTGCTCTGGATAAGGTTCCTACAGCAATTCCTCAACCTGTGCTCACATGGAGAGGAGATAACATGAAACCTTCCATAGTTCTTCCTAGTGAAGTTAGAATTTCTTTTCTTCAAACTCAACTAACCTCCTGTTTGGAGCACAACTTCTGACCATGACTCTTTACTTGCCTAACTGGCTCCTATGGCTATGAGACTTGCATTTGAATATTTCTAAAGATTTTTAATTGCACCTTTCATACTCCCAAATTAATGCCCTGTTAGGTCAGTGAGTGACTGTATACCCAAAAGTTTAATTTTCTTCATTAGTCTAATTTCTGACAGTAGTCAAAAGAATTGTAACTGAGCAGAAATTCTTTCTGATCATCAGTATGGTAGATCAGGACTCTGGAGCCAAAGACAGAGTTGGGTTGTGTGGGGTAAAAATTAGAGTCAAGGAGTGGTATAATGGGATCCTCAGGTAGCACTCTACCCAATTTTCTGAGGAATTACCAGACTGATTTCCAGAGTAGTTGTACCTGCTTGCAATCCCACCAACAATGGAGGAGTGTTCCTCTTTCTCCACATCCTTGCCAGCATCTGCTGTCACCTGAGGTTTTTTTTTTTTTTTTTTTTTTTTTTTTTTTTTTTTTATTTTTTATTTTAGCCATAGTCCCTGGTGTGAGGTGGAATCTCAGGGTTATTTTGATTTGCATTTCAGATGCTCCAACATTCAACAAGGACACATGCTCCACCATGTTCGTATCGGCCTTATTTATAATAGCCAGAAACTGGAAAGAACCCAGATGTCCTTCAACACAGGAATGGATACAGACGATGTGGGATGTGGTACATTTACATAACAGAGTACTACTCAACTATTAAAAACAGTGACTTCATGAAATTCTCAAGAAAATGGATGTAACTAGAAAATATCATCCTGAGTGAGGTAAGCCAGTCACAAAAGAACACACATGGTAAGTATTCACTTACCAATAAGTGGATATTAGTCCAAAAGCTTGGAATACCCAAGATGCATTTCACAGACCATAAGAAGCTCAGGAAGAAGGAAGACCAAAGTGTGAATGCTTCAGTCCTTCTTAGAAGGAGGAATAATATACTCACGGAAGGTAGATGGTGGGAGAGATTTGGGAGAAAGAGAGGAGGAGGACAAAAGGGGAGCCAGGATCATATATGGGAGGAGACAGGGATGATATACAGAGGGTCAGGAATTTGAACAGAAGTGTGTAGCAATGGGGGTTGGGAAACTTGGGGTTGTCACTAGAAAGTCTCAGATGCCAGGAAAACAAGAGGCTCCCAGGACTCAGCCGGGATAAGATTAACTGAAATGCCCAACAAAGGGGAGGAAAAACCTGTAGAGACCACATCCAAAGGTTAGGCAGGGCCCTCAGTTGGGGAATGGGGCCACCCATGTAGGTTGGTGTTAAAGTGATATATGATTGGAGGTAGGCAGGAAAAAGGTTAAGAAAATGGAAGAGGATGAGAAGGGGAGATTTCGAAAGGAATAAAGATGGAGGCAGATTATATGTTTCTGTTGGCGCATCTTTTCATAAATAAGATTGTCATGAATGTTTTATAAGGAATGGAATTGTACAAGATCATTTGACTTATCTAGGTTGGCAAATTATATTATACTTATTGGACCAGAGTAGTTTGTTGTGTTCTTTGATGTGACTACTTAATTGAGTTCAGAGGATGTAGTGGCAGAATGCATAAAGCCTGCCACAGAGTTGGGATGTATGTGTCTAAAGCTTGGCAGCAACATGCCAATGGGAAGTGAGTGCAAACAACACACTGGGCTGGTCATATTCATTTGGGTCAGAAGCAGCAGGGGTGGTAATGTGAGCCATGCCAGAGTTCTTATAGGTGGCCTGGAGCACCAAGTGGTGCGAGAACCACATGGTGTGTGCTCAGCTCCACAGTAGAGTGGTAGGTATCCTGTCCTCAGAGTGAGACCATGGGGCGTTAAGCCACCCTTTTAATATTTACTGCAACACACACACTCATCTCAAAATTTTAACCCAGAATTGTTTCTGTCCAGAGGAAATATGGAGACAATGTGAAGAGCAGAGACTGAAGGAAAGGGCATCCAGAGATGGCCCCACCAGGGGATCTATCCCATATACAGACACTATTGAGGATGCAAAGAAGTGCTTCCTGACAGGAGCCTGGTAGCTGTCTCCTGAGAGTCTTTGCCAGAGTCTGATAAGTGCAAAGGTGGATGCTTGCTGCCAACCATTGGACAGAGCACCAGGTCCCCAATGGAGGAGTCAGAGAAAGGACTGAAAGAGCTGAAGGGGTTTGCAACCCCATAGGAAGTATAACAATATCAACCAATCAGAACCCCCAGAGCTCCCAGGGACTAAACTACTAACCAAAGAGCACACATGGTGTAACCCATGGCTCCAGCTGCATATGGCCTTGTCTGGCATCAGTGGGAGGGGAGGCCCTTGGTCCTATGAAGGCTTGATGCCTCAGTGCAGGGGAATGCCAAGGAGGGAAGGCAGGAGTGGGTGGGGTTGCTGGAGGAGCACCCTTATAGAAGCAGGGGGAGGGGAGATGGAATGGGGGTTTCCAGAGGGGAAACTGGGAAAGAGGATAATATTTGAAATGCAAATAAATAAAATAAGCAATAAAAAAGTCTAGTCTAGACAAGATATGTGGCTGTTAGGCCAAGGTTGCTTTGCTTCTTTCTTTCTTTGTTTCTTTGTTTCTTTCCTTATTTTTTCTTCTTTCTTTCTTTCTTTCTTCCTTCCTTCCTTCCTTCCTTCCCTCCTTCCTTCCCTTCTTCTTCTTCTTCTTCTTCTTCTTCTTCTTCTTCTTCTTCTTCTTCTTCTTCTTCTTCTTCTTCTTCTTCTTCTTCTTCTTCTTCTTCTTCTTCTCTCTGTCTCTGTCTCTGTCTCTGTCTCCCTCCCTCCCTCCCTCTTCCCCCCTCTCTCTTCCTTTCCCAAAGAGTGTGCCCGTTACCTGACCAGCTAATTAGAAAGAAGTCAAAGAGTAAGCTTGGAGTGTTCTACTAGGAGAAGGATTAAAAGAACTCAGGGTTGGATTTTATGCTGCTCACTGTGACTAAGAATGTGCAGCTAGGTTTTTCTTAAATAGTAGCAACTATAAAATTAGGAGGTTGCTCACTCACAGCCAAGCTTTGAGGAGTATGATTCGAAGTCTGCAACTGACATGTGCCTAGTGGGTAATATCAGGAGTTATTGAAATGAATGCATAGCTTTCAAAGAGTGTCAACCCTCTTATTGCTTGAGTATGGAATCATTTATTTGAAAACTACTTGGCACCCAGATAGTGACATTGATTTTGGAAGTTATAGAGTTCTGTGACAATGCTGAAAATGTAGATCACCAAGGACAGGATTTTGAGGGTCATAATCTAGCCCTATTTCTGCTGCAGCCTTCTGCTTCTCCATTCATCTAGATGTGAACAACTTCCATCACATGATAATTCTACCTGGACTTCTGCCATGTCTTCCCCCACAGGAAGGGCTGAAACCGTGACCCAAAATCAACCTTTCTTGCCTTAATTTTGTTTTTGTTATTTTTGTCATGGCAACAAGAAAGAGAACTAGTAGTTCCTTCAATACCATTTTAGGTTTTTCTCAACTAAGGAAAAAGACTCTAGCTAACTGATGAGAGTTCTAAGTTCACTGAGTTCAAAGGATGGGTATAAAGTTTTAGAGAAAAATACCTGAGCTCACATCTGATTACTACACATGCACATCTGTGTGAACACACTTTCACTTACATGCACAAACATATATACCACTCATAAACACGTGGATACACACATCAAAACAAAATGAAGTAAAAGGAAGAAAGAAAGAGAGAAGGAAGGAAAAAGGGAATGGAGGAAGAGAGAAAGTGGGAAGAGAGAAAGGGAGGAGAAGGGGAGAGGGATGGGAAGGAAGAAGAAGGGAAAGAGAAGGGAAAGGAAGGGAAGGAAAGGGAAGGGAAGGGAAGGACAGGACGGGACAGGACAAGATAGAACAGGACATGAAAGGACATGAAAGGAAGGGGTTAGAAGGAATCTTTCAGAATGACCACACAAGACATATGCAGAGGCCATTTCAGAATGTTATATATCTAATGCTTCTTGGAAAGATACAGACTTGAGTGTTTGGACCTTGAAGTCATTGTAGATTCAGGGAGCTCTTTCTTCGGGCTACGTTTTCCTGAATCTCTAACTTCTCCATTCCAGTTCTTTAGATATTTGATTCTAAAAACTTGCAAATATAATTAGAAAATTATCAACTGAAGTTATCCCACTTCATCCTTGAGAGTCATAGGTAGAGATGGTAATAACTTGATGAGAATAAATGATAGTTTACTGGATACCTCAATAGCCGAGAAGCCCTTGGTCCTGTGAAGGCTTGATACCCCAGTGTATGGGAATGCCAGGTTGGTGAGGTGAGAGCTGGGAGGGGTGGTTGGGAGGGGGAGCATTCTCATAGAAGCAGGGGGAGGGGCATTGGAGAGGGGAGGACCTGGAAAGGAGATAACAGTTAAAATGTAAATACATACAATATCCAATAAAAAAAGAAAAATGAACTTAGCCTGTCAAAGAGATGTCTCCATATTCTTTGCAATATTATTTGTTATTACCAAAGAAGGTAACGACTTAAATGTTTATCAGTGGATGAATGAATAAAGAAATGTGGTACCTGTATACAATAGAATACTAGTAGTCCATGACCTAGCCTACTAGTTATATATGTACCTTGTGTTAAGTAAAAATAATCCAGACACAAAAACAAATAGCACATTGCATTACCTGTACATGCTCTAAAAAAATACAATTTCAACTTTTTTTGTGTGTGGAACGCAAGGGTTAAACTTGTCCTCTTATCTGGCACTTCTTGGAAAACCTTGTTGTCAGAGACCTAGGTTGTCTGAAAGAGTTGTGTCTGAAAGGTAGTATAAATGGAATGTTCTTTCATTAATAAAGTAAACAGAGCCATATTAATCTCTTGGTAATTTAAACCTGCCTTTAATGGTCCACCACAAACACATTTTAATATAATTTAATTATTGATTATTGAGAATTCTGTACAATGTATTTTGATCACTTTTAACCCTCACTTCTTTCCAAATTTCTCAAAGATCCACTCTCCCACGCTCCCATTCTCTCTTCTCTTCCATCTTTGTGTTCAAAAACACAAAGATGTTTTTTCCTTTGTTTTCCTCCCACCAAATATCGTCTATGCTGTCCATGTACTTCTGGGTATATGGATATTTCCTGGAGCATAGTCAGCCTTCCAGGAGTAAACACCCTGGCAGAAAACAGTCTCTTGCATCCCCAGGAACCATTAGTAAGCCTGTCCCCAGTCTATGCTAAAATGGGAACTGGTTTGATCTTATACAGATTTTGCTCTGCTAACTACAGCTGCTGTGAATTTGTGGGTGTAACAGACCTACTGTATCTGAAAAAGACTATGAAACAATGTTTTGTTGAGACCTGCTTTTCATCTGTAGTTCAGGCTGATCTGGAGACCATACTGACCACAAAGTCATAACAGTTCTCTTGTTGCAGCTACATAAATGCTGGATTATAGACTTGTGCCCATGGTTTCCAAGACTTGCCATTTTGTCTTCCTTTTAAGCAACAATTCCATCTTTAAATTATTTCTTTCCTACCACATTAGTGTTCATGGTTAAAAGCAATCTTCAATATTTTATTTAGCTTTTTTTCCCCTAAAATAGCCTAGCTTTTCAATTTTCAGCATTTCACTTTTCAATTCTACCTACCAAAAAGTTCTGGACATAGACAGGATTCTACCAAAGTCTTTTCAGCTATAGTACAAGAATGGTGTTTATCTTATTGCCAACTGTGACTCATGTCTATCAAAGACTTCATGGTCTTTAATTGTCTATATACCACCAACAGTCTGATCAACTCCTTTTTAAGTAACCTGTAAAATACTTCCAAATTTCTTTTGAGATATCGGTGGAACTGTGACATTGTTCCATACATGCACTCATAAGTTTCCCTCCAAAAGAACTCTGGATAGAATGCACATCAACTCCTTAAAGGGGAAACACTAATGGCAGTAATAGACAACCTGTTCTTCATCATTGTCATCTGATGAACTATTAGTCTGGGAATCTGGACAGAGAATCTCCGGAGGCTGACCACAAGATGAGCCATTCCACAAAGGCAGAATATCTTCGAAGGTGCAGACTTGAAAATCTTGGTCAGAAGATAAAACCTGGATCTGGAGGCTAGAGAAAAATCAGTTAAGAGTGCTTGTTGTTCGGGAGGACCTGAGTTAGGTTCCAGAGCCTATGTCCTGTGGCCCACAACCACTTGTGACGCCAGCTGCAGAGACATGATGCTATCTTCTGGTGTTTGGTCTCTGTAGTCATCTGCATGCATGTGCCATTCTTGCCATGCCCTCTCTCTCTCCCCCCTTCCCTTTCTCCTTCCTTTCCCTCTCCCCTCCCTCTCCCTCTCCCACCCTCTCTTTTTCTCTCTGCTGGGTCTCTGTCATCCAACTTTTCCTCCCAACTCAAACCACATGAGCTTTCTTTCCTAAGCCCTGTCCTCTTTGGGGTTGACTTCAGTGCGTGTATTTGGACCCACAAATACTTTCTGTAAATAGTCCAGATAAGGATTTTTCTCTTTTCTGCCTTGAAGAATCTGATCAATTTTTCTGTCATTGTATTAAAATAAAAATTAGCACCTTCCTCTCATTGGTGCCTTTAGCATGATATTTGCAGGAGGGTGATATGTTTTTATGGATACTTAAAAGATGACAACCTTGAAGGGAATTGTGACTGTGTGTTCATTCATTCATTCATTCACTCACTCACTCATTCAATCATGTCTGTAGATTGTTCTGAAGTTGTTAGTATTTTAATGTTAATTCTACTTCCCCAAAAAGGGCTGCCTAGTAATAAGACTCCAACTGAACCTTCCCATTTTAATTAGTAAAATAAAGGAAAGACAGTGACTGGGCAGGGCAAGGGAAGTAGAGAGGGGCTGAGAGGTGGGAGGAGTTCAGAGGAGGTCAGATGATGGAGGGGGAAGATCATGGTAACATGGAGCTTGCCAAGGACCGGCTAGACCCAGCTAGACCAGCTAGATTGATTGGTGTTAAAAAGCTATGAACATTAAGGATTTTACATTTCTAATAACCTCATATAGAAGAGCAGTTTGTATCTTTGTCTATTTAATGCAGTCCTGTGTGTAGAGGATTTGTGGATTAAGAGTTGAATATGTAAACCTGTATGAAAAGCTATTGGGCTGTAGAGTTGTGTTTATGGGATTTTTGGGGTAATCACCCCGGGACAGAGACAGAGAACAGGTGGTAGTAAACTGCCAAGGGAAGGGAATTTCACAGACAAGTAGAGCCAGCCATGGTGGTGGCTCAGACCGGGCGCCAGAGGTGCGTGCGGCTCCGTATCAGGGTCGAGCCCGAGGAGTGAGACCTCAGGGCCAGAAAAGAGATAAACCTTTTTTTTTTAATTTTTAAAATATTTACGGCAATACATATCTATTCACAGACAACACACATCTCAATGTCAAAATACTCTGGATAAAAATTTTATTGATACTTCAATTTTGCCCAGTTTCTACTTCGAGAAGCTGGGCACGAGAGAGCTGAGAACTGTTCAACACTTGATAAACCCTTCATTTAGACATGGAAGCCAGAACACAGATGGTGTAGCTTGAGCTTTCATTGATATTTAGTCTTTTTGTACAACTTAGTGGAAATTTTTTTTTTTCTAGAACAATACAGTACAGACATCCTTGATCTGATTTAACATTCTATCCCCAGGGAAGCTAAAGCTCTGACACTATCCCTTAGTAACTTGGAAAGGTCACTGGTAGCGTCAGGGACACCTACACTGCAATCCCTAGAGGAAGGGGACAAGATAATAAGAGCTTGTCTGAGGTCGCCACTTCCACTACTCTCTTGATTGGGAAGCAATTTGCTTTGTATTCTACCATCAATATAGCCATCATCAGAGGTGTAAATCTATCCCCGGGTCTCTGGTAACATGGAACAGTTTATATTTTCCCTAACAGATTATTTAGAAAAATACAGGCATACCGATTTAGTTCAGAAGGCTCTCCCCAGACAAAGAACTGTATTATGTGTCTTTCAGGGACTGCCACCAAATAAAACTTGTTAGAAGTAAATCTATTTTATTTAACCTTGTTGGAAGCTCCACAATCTCATCACTGAACACCCTCATTCTTAGGAAAGGTACTAAGCAAAAAGACTGAGATTTTAATCATATTTTCTCTACTCTTTCCCTTTCTATCGTTGGATTCTATTTGTATTGCACATATTGAGTTTTTGGTTCAAGTACATTCTTCTTAATAAAATAAATGTGCCTGTGTTTTCTAAATCCTCACACAAATTCTTCTCAGATAAAAATCTGTTTGCTTACTAAATATCTATTTTCTTTGTTGTCACCACTCTCTACAAAGGACAGCTCACGGCAGGGTGAGCCTGTGGCAAATGTCAGAGAAAATAAACAGAGTTCAGGGGAGTGGTTCAATTGAGCAGACTGACTTCTTTTAAATTGACCAAAATAACAGCGAATACTAGCATCTTTAATCTTGGGGGTGGGGTGGGCGGGTACAGTGTTGGAGACGGTAATAAATAAAGGTTAGTTAAAGAAAATGACAGCAATTGCCAAATCTTTTCCTTTGTGTAGGTATTGGAGCAAGTGTAACCAGCAGAATTTAGCAGAATTAAAAACCTGTTGTTATTTCTGTTGTTGGTTGGTTGGTTGGGTAGTTGGTTTTAAGACACTGTCTCATTATGTAGCACAGGCTAGACTACAATTGGCACATGCTTCCCTTTCTCAGATTCCTTAGAGTGTCACCATACCTGACTTTATTTTCTGTTCATTTTTAAAGGGGGCTTCATTTTCCCCCTAAGGCAACCAAGTTGCATGACACTTGTCCAATGTTTTTTCCCCCTTGCTACCCATTGTCACTCAGCAAACAACAGAAATTTTCTACCATTTTGTTTTAAATGTTTTTCTTTGAGCTTCAGTAGCTTCTGCCACTTTGATTTAAGCATTGTGAAAAGAAGAAGGAGGAGGGAGAGGAGGAGAAGAAGGAGAAAATGGAGGAGGAGGAGGAGGAGGAGAGGAGAAGGAGAAGAAGGAGAAAAACAAAAGAAGAGAAGAGTAGAAAAAAGAAAAATGAACAGATCATCCACTTGGTACCTTGGTATAAAGATGAGGCTGCCAATCATTCCTGGAGTACTTTGCTCACATCTGATAGTACAATTTCGATGTTGATAATTTACTTTTGATGCTAATTAATTACAAGTAATCATAAAAACAAATTAAAAGCACTACACTTATCTCAGGTTTTTCTATGCCTGTGAAATAATGCATTTTTATGCATCTGTTTGCATGCTTTGTGAAAAAATGTAATAATCTATATTCATAGGAAAACAGCTTTATGGCTCCACATTGAAGCTGTAAACTGTTATTGGTTATTTGGGTTTCCTCCCCGCCTAAGATGTTAAAATAGAAGAATGAGAACGAGCCACAGCAAGCGAAGAGATGACCGTATCAAGGGGCTCGCTCAGAAACAGAGCCTTATGATTTTGTTTTCCATTCGTTTCTGTTTGCTCCTTGGCTGAGTTATCATTCTAAGAGACAAAAGTATTACTTTGAGCCTAAAAATTAGTAAGGAAACAGTGTTCCAGCTTTGGCGTGTGGTCCTCTAATCGACAGCATCGCACAAGAGACCTTTCTACTGTCAGGGAGAGGGAAGGGAAGAGACTCTTTTTCTTTCCAATAAAGAGGCCTTTTCATCCTGTTTGAGAAAGCCCTGAATGAAACCACAGAAAGTCCCAGCTAGAATCAAGGCTTATACTTGATTTGCACCCCACTCCCCCTCTTTCCATCTCTTCAAAGGTACCCTGGAGGCAGCAGAGTTTGGGAGAGTGTAAGGTAGGAGAACACCAAGTTTATTCCTTCTTCCATGATACACATCTGTCTTCAGTATTTGCTCTACTTCTTCAAATGCAGGCTGGAGCTCCTGATGGAAAGAATGAGGACCAACTGAGAGCAAGACAAAGACAGTTCTCCAGAAAGCTACTGCACCAAGGGAGCCAGAGGCCTTTTTTCTACATAAAGCTTCACTAAGGGACAGGGAATGAGCAGCTCCTGCTGGTCCCTGACAGGATACTTTTGGCCTAGGAAAGCTATGAGGGTCCTGATTTTAAGTGAAAGGCAGAAGCCCTTTGGGATTAGCGATCGGGTGCGTGTCTTCCTGACTTGAGCAAGCAGGCTGACTTCTTTGGTTATCTAAGGCAGAAGCTCTCATTGCAGATGGCCACAGAGTGAGGGGCCAAGTTCTAATTAGACACCTAATCCTGCAGTTGTATGGCTGTAGAACGTGTTAAAGACCTAAAGCATTTGGAATAACCGTGTTGCTGAATGGCCAGTATGTACCATGGAATCTTCTGCTAGTGTCACTACCGCTGCTGCGTGTGTGCCTCCCTGCGTTTTGGTAACATGATGGAAAAGAACAGAATAGGAATTTGAAGGCCTATCCTCTCTTCAGTCTGGCCTCTAGCTGTATAGACTCAGGAAAATTACCTAATCATATTCTGTATCTGCTTTCTCCTTGTCAAATAATAATAATAATAATGCACATGCCTTTCACCCTTTCATCTGTTCACACAGCGATCTGATGCAACGAATAATCATACATGGTTGAGTCCCGCAAGGTGCCTGCTCATGCTGGGAATAAGACTCCATCACCGTTACCATTGTCTTCATAGTGGCTAATCTCATTGGAATAATAAAGATGGGCACCTTCACATGTAGCATCATCTTCATCCCCATCTGCTTTAGAGGCAGACCTTATCTTCTGTTATAATGGGAATGTCTGTCTTGTGTATAAGGAATGAAGAGCTATTATAGTTTAATATCATGTCAGAATGTAGATGCTGGCATAGGCCTGAATTTGATAAAGTCTGATCCACTTCCATGGAATATTCTGGTGAAGACCTCATGACCTTAACCTACAGGGAAGAGTTTTCAATGGCAGGAGTCTTTTCCATATCCCCAGCTCTATACAAAAAGCATGAGTTACCAAGGAAAAAACTTGTAGGGACTGGTTATAGGTTCTAATGCTTATGGTTTTCTCAATGTGTTTCTTGTATCTTATGTTCATCATATACAAAGTGTGGAATGGGTACCAGGAAGAACTGATAAGAAGTATTTTTAGTACATATACAAGACATGCTCATACACACACACATGGTGACCTTCCAGGGATTTTACTCCCCTTGCCCAATTTTGTAGCCACACCTTAGTTTTCTTTCCAAATAGCCTTTCAACTTCATCTTCGCACTTCAGTATCTACACTCTTGTGAGCCCCAGGCTGTACTCAGATACTAAAGGAACGTGGACTTTGTCAGGGATGCAGTTGATTTTCTCTGAAATACATTAAAATATTTAACTCTAATAACTGCCAAGGCAAAATGCATCATTTCTGTACGAACATCTTATATAGCCTCAGCCCTATACCAGATCCTATCAAAAGACATATGTTACATGTTAGATGTAAGGTGTATGTACGGCTTAGTCCTGAAGGGGGTCTCTGAAACCCAGTTATTTGATTTCTGCATCTTGGCGGTATCTGGAAACTGTGAGAATACTGTTAGACTTGAGGACTTCAATTTTTCCAGAAAACTAAAGTTGAAATTGTTAGTCTCAAGTCATTGTTCAGAAAAAAAAAAAAAAAGAAAGGTTGCTATTTAGAATTTTAATTGGGTTTTGTAAAAGTTCGTTTAATTTATCTACTTAAATCATTTGCATTTATGAATGTCTGCTTTGCCCTTTTTAGTCCCTGAAAAATCTCAGGGACAACATGTCAAAGCATCTGTTGTGAACCCTGTCTCTAGCCTCGTAGAAATATCAGGGATGTCGGATCCACTGCAGGGCCACGTGGGAACACCCTTTGCCGTCAGCACACCTGGCCCAGCCTGCCTGCCTCACCTGCGACCTTAGGTGGTTTCACCTCTACAGAATGTGGCTTCTGGGTTTATAAAACCCGACGGCGCCTACGGAGTTTAGACGAGGTAAAGTTAAAAGGGTAAGCAGGATGTCTGGTGAGGAGTTGGCACATAATAAATGTTCCTTCCCTTTGCTTCCGCCCCCTGACTTTTAGAACATGTAGCTAAAAGAAGGAAGTGATCTCTGTTCTTACAAACCATCTTGCAGTTGTTTGCTCCCCAATGTTCTTTCAGTTCATCCAGAAACAGATAAACTTCTTACTCTCCTTGTTCATCTTTGCTCTGTGCTTGCTAGGGGAAAGCGCCGGTCTCTAGCCATAAGTAACCTCCGCTGAGTCGCAGATTTCATTCTCTTGCACTTTCTGAACGGATTCTGTATTCAAGGCACTCAACAATATCTGAGATGTCACACTCATCTCCCTTCATGCTTACCTCAGAGCCTTTCAGCTCCTGTTCTCTCCACCTCATGAGATCTGTGTCCTTTCAAAATCACCTGCCTGCCTTATGCACTAACTACATAAAGGTCTTTTGTTCTCTCAGGACAACCAAGGAAGAACCAAGGAGTGGAAGTTGGTGCGATATGGCTGTATCTTCATTTAAGAACAGTGTCACTAGTTTAGGCTATTGAAGGTTTGCTTGTGAAAAGAAGTTGAGCTTTCACAACAGAATAGCTTCAAGTCATTTCCTTTTTCCAAGTTCAACATTTTGAAAGCTCCCATTGTCTTCTCAATTAGAGTGGCTGTTCTTAAAGGCAGTTGGTAGCCACTAGAACAAGCAATCCATGTTTCATGTCAAAATGAGCAGGTAAGAGCACAGTGTTCTCTCAGTGTTTCATGCATGCCAGACAGGGTAACATGTCAACGGTTACTCTTTACTTCAACAAACACTTTAGAGGTAACTCTTTGATGTCCATTTCTCTTAATCATCAAATTGCAATGCAAGAGGAATTTAATCAACTGCCCCACTGTTCCTCTGTTGTTAAGACGTTAAGTCTTAAGAATTATTTGCCATCTATGTACAAGAATCATCTAGAGTGACTAAGCATGGTAAGAAATGAATCCATGCCTAGTGACCAGCAAGAAAACTCCGTGGCACCACCTCAGAGTAGATGGTATAAGACTTTAATGGTGTCTCCTGTATCTCCCACAGTCACCTCTTTTAGCACATGTACTTACTATAGCACATAAGCCAGTGAAGCCATGTCGGGGTTCAGACTCATCTTCATAGGAGCCTCACCAATGAAAGAGGAGACTATGATTGGTGAACTGTTACCTTAGCCCTTGGCACCCTCGGGATGGTCGTTTAATCTTAGAATTCATCAAGTGGGGAGAAAGCAACGGTGAGGACCAGGACATTCACATTTGGAGAATAGTCTCCCTTTCCTATACCATGACAGCATCACTTGTCTTCTTTTCATCTTCTTCACCCAGTGAAGTTACTACAATACATCATCAAAACCCACAAACTAAGGAAAGAAAAGCAGACAGTTTTCCCTCAGTCCTGAAACCCTGTCATGGAAAGGGGGTCCCTGGTAGCATTGATGTCCGACACAACTGGCTGCTTGCTGTCTTCCCAGAGAACAACAACAACAAAAAAATCTCAAAATCTGTAAAGTGCTGACTGTATGTGCCACCCAAGCATCTCCATAAAGACAAATCAAAATAAAATAAAGGTAAGGTTATAAGAAATGATGGGCAGGGTGCCTACCAATCTTTGCGGCATGTACTAGACCAGAGACCATAGCAGTTGTAGATCGTCTGCCTGTTAGCTCCACTGTAGCCACAGACCCCGTATGACATGTCCTCAAAGGATGCATACATGGGACAGTTTTTCTTTAAGCGCTCAACAACTTACAGGCGTGAACAGAGTCAGAGGTTGACCGTGTGGGCTTAAGCCGAGAGCGTGGGGCTTTCAGTGCCACTCATTCCTCTTACCAGAGTGTCGCCCAGCCCACAGATGTTCCTGACATTGTTCAGGCTCATTCATTCTTTTGAGTCGGTCTGGCCTAGAAAAGGAAGAATAAGTAAAGAAAGGGACGTACCCAGAAGAAACACTGCATTTTTTCATGGTTATGCTAAGGGCCAGACTTTCTGTAAGTCTAACGGACAAACCGAAACTAAAGGCAAGTCTTCAAGTGTTCTGGAGGTGAGTTCTTCAGAATGGAAAGTTACCCCCAGAGAAACGAGAACATCTGGCAGGTTATGCCTCATGAACAGAACAATGCGTGTACCAGGGCCTGGTTTGGGCTTGGATAGATAGGATGCCTTTCTATGGCAGAGCTTGAGGCAGCATTCGTGAAAAGGCTGGGGCCTAGGAAGAAATGTAGAAAAGCTTAGAGTTGAGGCTCATCCTTGGATAGGAGTAGGGTAAGCCATGTGGTTGAAAAGCCAACAGATCCAACAGCAGAAAGTCTCATGTTTTTTTCTGGGGCTCAGTCTGGTGCCATGACAGGAGCCCTTGAGAGCTGGCTGTTTAGGGCTTTGTGAAAAGCCCCATCTAGGAAACTGTTTCTTATCACACAATAGGAAGCAATAGCCTGCATCTTATGGCAGAGCTATAAAAGAGCAAGCTGAAGGCCAGTGGGCTCCTTCCTTCCTTCCTTCCTTCCTTCCTTCCTTCCTTCTTTCCTTTACTTTACTATATGCTTTCCAGGAATGTGACCAATGATAATTGAGTAAATACCTTATTCTAGGTGTCATGGTTAACACATTCTGAAAACATCCACAAAAGGAATCATGGTGTCTGCTCTTAGAGAGTCAGTTGTGAACGTAGACGGTTATAAACTGCCATCATAAATGATAAAAGAAGTAACTGGACATCATTAGGATAGATCATAGGGAGGAAAAAGTTATAGGAATCTAGAAATCAGTATAATTCTTTTCTCATTAAGACATTAAAACAATGGTTCTCAACCTGTGGGTTGTGACCCCTTTGGGAGTTGCATAGATGTCCTGCATATCAGATGTTTACATTATGAGTTGTAAAAGTGGCAAAATTGTAGTCATGAAGTAGAAATGAAATAACTTTATGGTTGGGGTTCAACTCAACACAAGGAACTGGGCTGCAGCATTAGGAAGACTGAGAACCATTGAGTTAAGGACCTTTACCCCTAGGCAAGTGCTCTTCCATTGAGCCATCCCTACACGCTCCCAAGTTAATTACGTATTGGCCTATGATACAGGTACAGGTAACCCTCCAAATAAAATGTGCCAGTTCAACTTTGCCTTTGCCACACAGTTTAAGATTCAGAGCATTTCCGCACTGCAGAGAAAGTCCCCACCCCCCCCTCCCCACCCCCTCAACCCCCCATCCCCCGCAATCTCAGCCAATGCCCTGTGCTTAGAGCTAACCACAGTTCTGACTCCTGTCATCTTAGATTAGTTCTGACCGACTGGAGCAGACTGGAGCAGACTGGAGCAGACTGGAAACAGAATTATACACTCCACCTTCTTTCAGGCTCCTGGTCTCTACTCTTCATTAATGCAATGAAAATCATCCAAAATTATGGCTTTATACCCAAACGAGGTAGCGGTAGAAGACAAGGATGGCTTTTAGGCTTTTCTTGAGGGGTGTAGGGGGGAGTTAATTGGCGGAGAAAGGAAAAACAGATGGTGGAGTGGGAAACAAGCATAAAAGTTTAGATTCCACGGGCACAGGTTTCTTTTCCAGAGAGGCCACTTGCAAGCTGCATCCTGGAATCATTGCTTTGAACTCTCATCATTATTATAATTTTTGTCTCTGCACAATACCACCTAGCTTGCAGAGCTATCGATGCATGTGAAAACTCACTTTTCACCTGTCAAGAGCAACACACATAGATTTGAAAGCAGGCACCAGTTTGCTGTTTGGGCCAAGTTTATGTGTGTGTGTGTTTATGAATGACTAAAGATACATAAAAGACATTTTTTTCCTATTATGCTTTTTATAAGCTTGCTCTTAACAATCAGTTGGGGTTTTATTACTCAAAGGCAATTTAACTAACATTCAACAATTGCCTTGTTAAATTTAAGTTTTTTTTCTACTTGCATGTAATCTGAAGCTAAAGTGTGAATTGATATTCCAAGTCCGGGGTTCTGGTTGCCAAATCAAACAATACTTTGGCTTTACCAGACTCGCTAACACCTGTAGTGATACACATTAAAAAGTGCCCTATTTCGAGCATCTATTTCCTTCTGTTACAAGTCCTGCATAGTTAAACAGCAGGGGCAAACATTCCACAGAAGGAAGGGAAGGATTGGGATTTCTTCCTTTTTTTTTCCTCCTTTCAATTTGCAGTTTGTGACCACAAGTGATGAATGTCCCCACCAGATAAGTAATGACAAGAAACAGCTGACACTGGAAATGGACAATGGAAGTCAAGTTAGAGAAAGT
Organism: Micromys minutus; assembly: GCF_963924665.1. NCBI lineage: Eukaryota > Metazoa > Chordata > Mammalia > Rodentia > Muridae > Micromys > Micromys minutus. The sequence continues at coordinate 53,818,733 of NC_137977.1, forward strand.
AGAATTCTGAGACTGAATTGTTCCAGCTTTTTTTTTTTTTTTTTTTTTTTTTTTAATTAACTGGTAAACACCTAACCTGCTTTTAAGAGAGAATGTAAGCTCAAAATTAGAAAACAGATTCATTCAAATTCTCTACTAACCGTTATAATCCTTTTTTTTTGGGGGGGGGTCTGATGGGAAAGACGAGGAATTCATTTTCTCAATGGGCTACGTTGCCAGCCATCATCTGGAGTGTTCTGCCTATAAACATGAAACCAGAAACGTTGTCGGGAGGAGACATTAACCAATCGCCTACCAGGCTGTAAGTAATACCACATCCTCCACCTGGCACCATTAATAATCCTACTCAATGAGCCCTTTATTATTAATATTGCTGGTATAAAAAATGAGCCTGCACTTACAGGTGTAACTTAATGAGGCCCATGTTGTGGCCAGATGTCTTACAAGGCCAACCCCACTGCCACAGTACACATCTTTGTACGAGTTCCATAAAAAGAGCCATCTGAAAGCGTTCATTTCAAAAGCATATTCATCAGGCAGCCTGGGCAGTTTCAGTGAGACGGACGCTCTTCTGCCTAAGTTTAAACAGATGGACGAAACCTGGGAGTTTAGATTCAACATACCTTTAAAAAATTATCTGATTTAAGCTGCCAAATACATTTTCTTCTTTTCACTCCTTGGCTGAAAAATGTTAAACGTTGGGCAGTCAGTCAATCAAGCCCAGGGTACAGAGAAATATCTGCCATTCTTCTGGCCTCTACGCTTCCTGAACAAGGAAGTAGCAGAAATCAAATGTGTATTATATAAGCTAGTATATGATTCTTTTCTGAACAATATCCAAGGAATAATTATAGAGGAAACCACCAAATTAGAAGCTTGGGATCTTGGGTAGACTTCGTCTTTTCATTTCTGCATTTGCTAGAATCTAGGATGAATTCTTGTCAAAACCCGAGAGGCTGTTGAGAGCTAATTTAAGTCTGAGGAATAGCACCTAATTGTAACCATATAGAGATCTTATTTGAACTTCCTGACATAGGTCTTCCAAAGGAAGTAAAGGGAGAAATGAATTTGCATACATGGTCGGTGTTCATTCTCCAACTTAACTTGTTCAGATAGGCTTGCCTCTAAAGGCCAGCCAGGAACGTGACACGCTGTATTAACCACCATCACAGGGACTCCATTAGCTTACAGGTAGATTATCTAGTTCTCATGAATCCTCCTGAAAAGGATTCAAAGTAGCAGAGATGGTACTTTAGGTACAAGTCCACAATATATTAGTCCTTGAAAAAATATCAGGAGAGATAGGGAATGAACCCAAGAAAATGGAACAGAGAACAGTGTCGCACACAGAGGCGCTAACATCAGGAGCGTTCTAAGCAGATGAGATGGTCCACTGTCACTTCTGTCACTGATGAGGGCTTGTCCTCAGGAGTTCAACTGAGATTAGAGCCCTGACTGTGGGTGGAAGCATCATATGGAATATATTCCCACTGAGTTAAAAGAGGAGAAATTCAGGTAGAGTGCCGTCCTTCTGTCTCCCTGGTTTGTGTTAGTGGGTATGGAGAGGCTTCCCATATGAAGCACCTTATACTCCGGATACCACATCTTCCTGCCATACAGAACCATATCGTCTCTTAACTCATCAGAAGAAACTTCTCCCTATTCATTTCAGTTTTCTCCAGTTACTTGATTATATCAACAAGAATTATAACAAACGGAGAAAATTAGAACCAAGATCTTGGGTTGTTTCCTTGCCAACCTCCCCGTGTGGTTCACGGGCTTTGGAACCAAAAAGAAGAAAGGAGAAAACATTAGGCATTGAAGACTAAGGGTTGTAAGAAAATGTCAAAGGACCATTCTGGTAGAGATGTGGAGGGTAAGAATGATAATAGAAACAGGTATAGTGAAGTCTCCACCCACTGGTTTTTAGAGGAGGAACAAAGTCTGTTCCCAGAGGTGGACCAGAGGCCATCTCTGTTTCTCTCTGGAAAAAACATAGTTTCATCCTTTCAATGGCCTGAGAATCTGAGAATCTGAGTGAGGTTGCATTCAGAAGTAATGAACTAAGCTGTTTGGCCAAGGAAATCTCAGGACAGAAAGACATTCAGACTATCGAATTGTTACAGCTCTTTTCTTCTATCAGGATTTACAGTGAAGAACAGTAGATAGAGCAGAAAGATGTGGAAATGGTCAGTGGGACACATACAAGCTTCCAAGTGAGCTTAAAGTAGGGAACAAGAAAGAGTGCACAGGAAGTATTTGCAGTTGTAATTGTTTGTGATTTGTAATTGTAACTGGTAAAGAGGTCAGAGGAGAAAGCCCACCAAAAAAAATAAATAAATAAAAATAAAAAAATAAATAAAAAAAAACCTCCCTGAGAAGTGTTTCCCCAGCTTTGGCCACCAGTACAATGGAGGCCATTAGAATTATGGAAGAAAGAGGCCAGAGTACCTCTCATGTTGTCTTAATTTGATCTCATTTTTCTTGCTTTGCCTTATCTTGCCCATGTAGAATGGAAATTTTATTTTGCAAACTTAGAAGTTTATAGTTTGCTACTTTAAAAAAATTACAGAGGCTCACAGGTAAGAGAGTTTCTTTATTCATAAAAGAGACTTTGGACACTTGAGCAATGTCATAACAAACAGTCTTAGGACGTGAAGACTTTACACAGCCTTACAGTTGGGCCAAACCCATTTTTGTATTATGAGGCTGACACAAGCCCTTGCAGAACAGGGACAAAATATTTTATGAATTAAAACTAAAGTATTTGGGAGTCAAGTTGATAAGGGATGGACTTGCGACCATTAGCTTTCATTGCCAACTTGACTGGATTTAGTGCTCCCTCTGCATACATCTGTGAGAGCATTTTCAGAGGTCTATAACTGGAGAGAGATCTACCCTGAATATGGGGCTGCCACACCATGAGCTGAGTTCCAAGACTGAATAAAGGGGTTCAGAAAGAACGGCAAGTGAATGTCGGTGTTCATTTGCTTCTGAAGAGTCCCCTAGCCTCCTGCTTCTGTGCGTTCCCTGCATGATGGACGACAGTCTTTTGTAAGCACTGAGCCCAGATACATCCTTTCATGGCTTGTCAGAGAAAAACAACTAACACAACAAACTTTGGATTTGGTTCCTTTTTGAACCTATGTGTTCTTAGTCTGCTTAGAAAAGGAGATGGTGGCACTACAGAAGTGTGGGTGCAAAGGCAGAGGTACCCAAATATATCTTCATTTTGAATAACCTCAGCTGTGACCGCCAACTGTTATATTTCCAGTAAGAAGATAGCATTTACAGTTTCTTCTGATGGCTGTTTAAAGACCATTTATAATGTCTCAATAGTGTGTTCTTGGGAAAACCTTCTGCCTTCCAAGCGTTATGTCAGAGAGTCCCAACCAACTCATGGGGAAGGATTCCAGAGAAGTTTTAGTCATGCAATTGGCTCTACATCACTACATGCTCAGTGTCATCAGAATATCCATGGGATATTCTAATGTTGATAAAACATGCCTAATAATCTTTTAATGCATGTATACACTGGTGTAGCATGTAGCCATCCACATGTGTAGTTCACTCTGGTCCTGTTCAAAGAGTGGAATGTCTGAGAAGCACTGAAGAGATGAAGAAGTCCAGTTTCTTAGTTCAACTACTTCCCAGGACTTGGATCTCCTCTTCTACTTCCTGGTTACTGACCTGTGCCATTTACCCACCAAGGATGGGCACCCCGATTCTCCCTCTTACCTGCCATCCCTGTTAGGATGCCTGCCAGTCTATTTAGCCCTCTTCTTCTTCCTCTTCCTCTCTGTACCTGTTCCTTCTCTAGTTACACATCTTACTCTTACATAGATCAAACAGCAAACACCATATCTAATGTTACAGCTTCTAATAGTCTTATATTCTCACCACAGTCATCTGACAAAGATCAGCGTCTCTTTGTTGATTTTAGCTGTAAAATTCACCCAGAAAGGACTCCAGTGGCACCTTCTCCCTACCAGTGTGCCTGAGGGAAAGTGATTTGGATGCTAGTCTAGAAACCAACTGTTAGATGCAGTCAAACGTCAGGAGGCAGAGCCTGGGGAGATCCTGGGGGAAACGAGAGATTAGAGTTAGATGGTGCAGGGTTTGAGCACAGCCAGAACATCTAATGATTCTGTTTGGGGCAATGGTACTGTTTCCAAAGAGAAATCTGCTGAAGGCAGGGGTGGAATGGATTGATTAGCCCAGAGGGAGACTGGAGCCAGGGAACCAAGTTTCAAAGATAGAACTTATCTATATAGGCATGTTAAGCGAAGCATTGTTTATAATAGCTGAGAGATTGGTAAGCACAAACCATCACAGAGACAAATGATGGAATACAGTGCACTCAGCAAAAATCACGTTCTTGTGTGCTATTAGAGAAGAGTATTTCAAAGTCGGGATTTCATAATATTTACCCTCATGGGAAACACAGATATCACATAGCACAGGTGAAGTCGCTGAATTTAAGGAGAGTAGTATTCTGGATTCCTCTTTTCCTAACCAGAACCAACTAACACTGTTATTTTCTAAGTCTGATTAGTTAAGACTCCCAGATCACTACTTTGTCCCTCTTCTGGCTGGTCTTATGGTATTCCTAATATCTAATTAAAATTATTTGTCATTAATTTCTCACACAAAACATTTTAGGTACAAAATATTTTAAAATCCTTTGATATGGATCCCTTTTAATTTGAGATTAAAATTTTTTCCTTCTTTCAGGACTATGTTTGAGTAAACATGCTGGGAACAGACTAGACAAAACCCATACATTTCTGCCTGGGGGGTTTCTCAGCAGTGGAAAAATACAGCATTGGATTCCACTGTTATCAGTGCGGGCATTCTTTTGTAAGCACCAGTTGGTTGCACTGACTACTCACTGTTTAAAAGAAATCCTGCATTGACTCATCTTTCGAAACCAGTCTTGGGAGAAGAAGAAAACAGTGAGCGAATAAATAAAGTTCAAAGGAGGCTGTGGTGGCCCATGAAACAGTCAGCTGACAGCTCCAGCCTGGGCCCTCCGAATTCCGCCTGCTCAGAGCATGAAACACTACCCTCTGTGAGACGGCTTCAATCACAGCTCACCAAGCTGGCTTGAAAGAGCCATCGCTTTAATTGTGCCGCGAGAAAGAAAACAGTGCTATGTTCTCAAAAGGACAGAATACTTGTAAAATTTATGTAGCTCTTTAATACAATGTGCTTCGGTTTAAAGAGGTGGGGGATTTACATGTGTTAAGCGCTCCTACAAATCTACTTTACCCTTTTTTTTGGAAAAGGGCGACACAATAATAGTTAAATTTATGTGTAAGATGTCTGCAGTGGAGAGCTGCTCGGATCGGTAAATATTACACAGCAGACTTCACTGCTTCTGCTTTTAATCTCTGAATATCTCCAACAAAACCCTGGAATCTCAGCGAGGGCCACTTAGCCCACACTCTTTAAACTTTTGTGGTCTGGCTCTGGATCATGAACAGAAGATTATAAAATCTAAACTCTAAACGGTGTCCTTACTCTCCGTCGCTTCCAGATCCCGCCTGCCCTGTATATAGATGTCAGTGGATTCTTTCCCAAATAGCGTTTTCAAGTGTGTGCTTTTCTCCTGAATCTGTGTTCTGTCTATTTTCATCTCCCTATCCTTACAAGCCTCCAAAAAGTTTGCCTTGCTTTTATTTTACCACCAGGAAACAAACTCACTGCTTGTTTTTCTTCAGCATGAAATGTAGGAGATAAGACTTCAAGGATTAGCTTGTCCACTTGTTACTGTGGATGCAAACAGATGCACACTCTCAAACACACACACACACACACACACACACTCACAAACACACACACATGCACATGCAGAGATATGTGCCTACAATGTAATTAATATAATTTACCATAATATAATTATACATACACACACACACACAAACTCACACACACACACATTTGTCTTTAGACCTGTTCCCAGGCAAGCTTCCTGCAGAAATAAAATACTGGGTTCCTATCTTGTTTTGTTTCACCACAAGATTTTAATGTTTTTTGGAAATAGTTTTTGGGACCAGAGCCAGACACCTGATCCATGACTTGTACCATTTAGAATTTCTCTTTTGTTTAAAAAAATTTAAAAGGTTGAACTACGAGATGAGACTAGAGGTCATGGTGATTCCTGGCCCATGAAAACTTGGTGCAGAGAGAGAGTCTGGCAAGAGGAGCAGGAGAAGGGAGCAGATGGTGGATCATGTGGCCCTGGAGAGAAAAGCAAGCTGAGAAAGAGTCGCTGCTTTAGCTCCCAATGGCTCTCCAGGTCCCAGTCCAGGCTTCTGAGGACTGACTGCAGTCCCCAGGCTCTTTGTGACATCTCTGTGTTGTTGTAGCAAATCCTCTCAGTTTGCAGTTAGGTGAAGGTTTTCTTTCCCAAATCCAAATGAATACTGAGGTAGATGATGCCCAAATGTTCACGTGGCCAGAAGCCTACACTTGTTACCTTTCTATACACAAGAGGGTTTCATTCAGAGCTAAATATGCATGCTCAATACCAGAGAGGCATTGCCTCTAGGGAGACAAGAAAAAAGGCTTAGCCTCTCTCTCTCTCTCTCTCTCTCTCTCTCTCTCTCTCTCTCTCTCTCTCTCTCTCTCTCTCACTCTCTCTCACTCACTCACACACACACTCTCACTCTGTGTGTGTCTGTCTCTCTCTATGTCTGCCTGTCTGTCTCTGTGTCTCTGTCTCTTGATTTATTTATTTTATTATTTTATGTGTATGAATGTTTCACCTGTATGTATGCTTCATCTGTATGTATGCACGTGTGCCACATACATGCCTGATGCCCATGGGGCTTAGAAGAGGGTCCAGATTTCCCTGGAACCAGAGTTACAGGGACTTATGAGCAGCCATGTGGGTGCTGGGAATGGAACAAGTAACCTCTGGAGGATCAGCTGGTGTTTTCACCACTGAGCTATCTCTCAAGTCCCTGCTATTTTGTTTAAATAACTTCAATTATCTTAATCATATTATTAAAGAAAAGATTCATGGCTGAGTTTAACATTTTTGACAAGTACATGCATACACACTGTCTTAGCCGGGATTTTTTATTCCTGCACAAAACATCATGACTAAGAAGCAAGTTGGGGAGGAAAGGGTTTGTTCAGCTTACCACATTGCTGTTCATCACTAAAGGAAGTCAGGACTGGAACTCACACAGGGTAGGAACCTGGAGGCAAAAGCTGACACAGAGGCCATGGAGGGATGTTACTCACTGGCTTGCTTCCCCTGGCTTGCTCAGCCTGCTTTCTTATAGAACCCAGGACCACCAACCCAGGGATAGCTCCACCCACAATGGGCTGGGCCCTCCCCCCTTGATCACTAGTTGAGAAAATGCCTTACAGCTGGATCTCATGGAGGCATCTCCTCAACTGAGGCTCTTTTCTTTGTGATAACTCCAGCTTGTGTCAAGTTGACACAAAACCACTCAGCACACACACTATGTACAGTGATCGATCCTATCTGTCCTGTTGCCTTCTCCTGCTTGTCTCCTGCTGACCCCCTTCTTTCCCAGTCAGCTCTCCTAATATCTCTCTAAGTTTAGTAGGGTTCTCTGTATGAACATGGATAGGGATTGTTTACTATTGCATCAGTAACTTAACCAATGGCTGCACCAACTACTAAACAAAACACCACCACTGGCAACCACTGGCTGTTAATAGGGCCTCAAGAAAGGTGGGACCTTATGGGCTCAGTCTCTCATGTGAGTCTTGTGCAGATACCCAGAGTTGACTCCTAGCTTCACATGGTTTTCATCCAACAAAACAGGTAGGGGAGATAAGTGTGCCATAAGAGGAAACCACATAGGTTCTAAAAAAAAAAAAAAAATGGAAAAGGAAACTGGTTTCCTACAGACTGGGCTGGTCAACTAAAAGAGAAGACTCGTGGGAAAGAGGTTGAACATAGGTGTTTTGACCCAAAAAATCATCCAATGTGGAGGGCAGATTCGGTGATACGGGATGAGCATTAATAAGCAAGAAGAGAGCAGAAAGGAAGGAGAATGGGGACAGGGCGGGGAGAGGAGACTAGGGATAGAGGGAAAGATGGGACAGATGTTGAGATGTGGGGGGGGAGGGTAGAAGGCTGTAGGGTTATCAGACTTCTTCCTCTCACAGAGGTCCAGCATCATGTGCTGTGAGCTCTTCAAAGGCTAAAGCTTTCCTTTTCTAATTCAAGGTTCAAAGGGTTGAGCTGGAAAAGAGTCTTAGCTGAGCAGATGACTTTTCCTCACAGAGACTAAAATTTTGGCAATTGGTGGGAACAAGATCATAAAATATACCTTTTGGTGGTTAGTTTTAAAGACCATATTTGAATGTTATCAACCTGCCATCATCTCTAGGTTTATTAGGACAGGACTGATGCATTTTATAAAACCAAGGATACTTTTTATAGAATGAGATATGGTGCAGTGGGAAGGGTTACCTCAGCAGGCCCATGCAGAGGTCTCCCTCTCCCCAAGGTGTAGTACAGAAAAAAAGCTTATTTGGGGGCATGGGGAGGAGAATTGAGAAGGGTGTAGAGGCAGGAACACTGTGGAGAGAGGGTAGAGGGAAGGGAAGAAAGAGAGAAGGTGTCAGAGAGAGAAAAGGGGCAGAGAATCAGAAAGAGAGGGAGAGGTCAAACCCTTTTATAGCAAGCCAGGCTCACCTGGCTGTTGCTCAGTAACGGCTGGGCGGGGCATGGAAGGAATGCCAACAAGGACCTTTGTTTTCTGTCTCTAGAAAAAGATGTAATTCTTGATCATCTTCCATTCAATCTCTCTCCCCTTCCTCCCTCCCTCTCTCCCCTCCCTCTTGCTCTCCCCTATCTCTCTCCCTCTCTCCCTCCCACCTCCTCCCCCTCCCTCCCTCCCTACCCCCCTCACACACACACACACACACACACACACACACACACATACACACACACACATACACACACACACACACACACACATACACACACATACACACACACACACACACACACACACACACACACACACACACACACACATACACACACATACACATACTCAAGAGGGCTCATTTGGAAATGGAAGAAACAAAGGACTCTGAGGTGAAAAAGTAAGTAGAGTTGAGCTCCTGGGTGTTGTAGTTCTTGAGATCATGACATTGTAGCCAGTTGACCTCAGTGGGTTAAGCTTTATTGAGGACTGAGACCGCACACGTGAGGTGGCTCGTACGCTGCCCTGTGATACTCCGGGCACAATCCTTTTGTTTGGGGGTCTTTTCCTTGGCCATACATCATTTTCTTTGATTGCACTGTCATACTTCAGAGATCTTATGTGCCTTCCCTATACCCACCCCTGCGCTCTGATCATCCTCCCCATCACTGGATTTCCGTCATCTGCTTAGCCTGTCTATTTGAAGCACATACTCCTAACGTTGTTTTCAAAGCAGGTATAAATGCTTCCTCCTCTGACCTCTGAGGCTTCTCCACTGAAAGCATCATATGCAGAAGCATATTTATGCTCCAATTACTTTTTGGAAACTGCCTGAAGGCAGAAACTAGAATATCATACCTCAAATTCCCTTTGGTATTCTGAATACTATATAGTGCTGGGTATTTAAAAAAAATAAATGTATGGCTTTTTTTAAATGCCTTTGAATAAAAGGGATAATGCTGCAAAGCCGTTGCCTGTAGGAGGGCGGATGCGCTTTTGAAGCATCTCTTTTATCTACTTGTTGCCTTTGAAATTTCTGGGAGGGATATCTATCTCTGTTCACTTAAATACACTACAAGGAGAAGGATGCTGGCTCTTTGGAGACAGGTAAAAGGGGAGGATACTGAGAGCCTTCTTTTGTTTACTGATGTTTGAAGAGAGGGAGTAGATGGTGAGAAGAAGATTTGTGTTCAGTGACAAATTAGGGCTGAGCCCTCTGAAGACACTGTTCCTGTATCGTGGCCCTGTTCTGTGATGGTTCTCGGCACCATCTCCAAACAAGCCGTGACATCTGCCCCAGGATGGCAGTGTATCAATCAACCTTCCTCAAGGTTTGTGAACCCCCCCTCTATTTTTTTTAATTTCACCTTGTAAGGTTGAAACTCCACCTTTGCTATAGACAAGACCAAGATGGATTCTTGTGGCATTTTTGTGTATGAATAAAAACATCATTTTATTCTAAAAAAAATAGGATATGCTGCCTTCATTGGTCAACAATAATTTTCTAATTTGAATGAACGGCATAAGGTGGCAACATCCCATATAAGCACTCTTCAATGGAACCTCTTAGGCATAAGGCCACTGTAAGCTGAACATGGTGGTGTGTGTCCTTAGCTGTTGTGCTCAGTAGACAATAAATCTCTGAGTTCAAGTTCAGGTTAATCTACAGAGGGAGTTCCAGGATAGTCAGGGCTACACAGAGAAACCCTGTAGTAAAAGCAGACAAACAAAAGGAATAATTCCATGGTAAAGTAGCAGGTATTTTGGTTTTATTGTTTGGCTGTTTTTTTTTTTTTTTTTGTTGTTGTTGTTTTGTTTTTTTGTTTGTGTTTTAACCAGCCTGAAATTTACTTTGTCCACTGTACTTCATGCTCTGATTCTAAACTCATTTGTCTAATTCTTCTTATCAAGGATTGTGGCCCAAAGAAGAGAAAGCTTCCCCGCCTCCATTTTCCCATGGAGCTAAAGAGGAGTGACCCTGGAGTCTGAAGAGAGAAGGTGGCATGCTTTTGTCTCTGGGATTTTTTAGGTGCACCTTTTGACCTCTAGATAGCACTGAAAAAGGGATTAGACAGGGACACACTTCAACCCTTCATACAGAAGTACCTGAAGTAAACCTAATCTCTCTGTGTGGAAAAAGACCACCAGGAAAAAGAGATAGCATAACACCGTGGTTGAATTCTCAGCACTTGGACAAAAAAATACAGTTTCAACATCTACCAGTTGTGTGACACAGGGAAAGAAAACCCTCCCAGAACTCAGCTTTGTTATGCTTCAGACAGGACCAACTCTGAACTATTAGAGCAAGAACTAATGACTGAAAACCTGTAAAGTTCTCACAAGGGCCTAACAAATAATTAATATTTATTTAAGTATTATTCTGGCCTTGATAACTACATGAAATGGAAGCCTAGACAGACAGCAGCTGAGAATGCTAGTAGCGAGCAGCATGGACAATCATATTTCCACTACTTTTCTCCCTACTCTTCAAGATTTCCTCTCTGATGACATCGCCGGTCCTCTCATCTCCCGCACCCGAACCCCTCTGTTCCTAGTTCTTGAGCTGAGTTTCTCCACTGCAAAGTAATTCTATAGTGCTGTAGTATTATGCTCCATTTTACTTCTTTTTGGACCAGATAATCCCTGTGGTGAAAGCTGTCTGTGCATAGTGGGATGCGTGGTAGCGTCCCTCCCACCAATGCCAACAGCGAGCCCTCTCACGTGCAGCCCCATATTCCGGCCACTGTCATCCCACTTCGGAGGCAAAGTTACCATTGCATAAGAATCATTGCTGTAACCTCATCTTAGATCTAGTAGTTTCGTTTTCTGGACCTTTCTGATATGAGACTTTGTCTGTTTGATGAGACCTAAAGAAATTTCAGGCAAGCACCACAGCTGTAACTTGCCCAACCACCAGCTCAGACCAGCATCTGCAGACTTCACTTAAGTACTGACTGGTTAAGTCAACACAAAACACCATGCTAGTTGGTTAATATTATAACTTCTCATTGGCGCTAAGATTGATCTAATAGATACACACCAAGAGGTTGCTTCTATTAACTCAGAAACACATTTCTCCTCCCCCACCCCCAGAACACGTTTATATAACAGAAAGTGGTTTTGTTTGGTTGATTGATTGATTGATTGATTGATTGATTGATTTATCTTTTCTGGAGTCTCAATTCTGTGTTTATTCCACACAGTAGCTGATCTTCATGAAGTTTTGAGGAAATTTTTATCTACTCTTTGCCCTCTTTAAAATGAACCAGGACCATCTCAGATCCTCCCAGACTTTCCTCTAGAGATTACTTTGTTACTGATGCCATAAAGTCTGAATTTTCCATCACAAAGATGTTCAGCCAGAGAGCAGGCATAGAAAATTCAACTCTGAGCCTTGAGCACAGTCTGACAGCGTGTGCCCATAGTAGCCCTGGCAAAAATTCCAGAGGGGACTGCTTGATCCCTTGGGAGGCTTACTACTTTGACATCTATCTCACCCTGATAAGTACACTTCTAGTTTTGTAGCAATTTCCTATTTTACACTTCTTTTTGTTTTGCAAATAGAGATACTCATGGGATCATGAATACCAGGAGCACTGAAGACTAAGTTAGCATTCTCAGCTCATTTCTCATGAACAATCACAGCTTTGGGTACCCAGAAGCATGAAGTTGAGACTGAAATCTAACTTCTTGTCTCTTCCCACACTGGAACCACGCACACATTCCTATCATAGTCAAAGGGCTCACAGGACACTGTGTGTCCATTGTTCCATGAGCAGATGTATGTCTGGAAGGTTTTTAGAGGGCCCAGGAGGGAAAGCATACATTCTGGACTTGCTGTAGGGTCAGCTGTGGCTCTCTGTCTTAGGTTTCAGAAGATGAGCAACTGCACTGATGGGAACTAGTGTCAATGGCTGTCACAGAAGCACAGGTCTTGACAGGGATCCTTGAAGTACTCCAGAAACTTGTCTACAATGGAAATTGGAGCCATCGTGTAGAAAGCAGATTTCCCTTGTAGGTGTGGCAATGATGGGCCAGATGGTCATCTTCAAAAGGCAATCAAGTGGACCTAAACTAAACCAAGAGTGATGGATATATGTCAAAAAGATGGACCATTTTAAAGTTGAAATATCTGAGCTACTACACTCCAAGAATCCATGCATTCATTGTACTTGGTCAGGTAGAATTCAGTTCCATGGAATTCTTTTTCAGCTTCATCTTGGTAATATTCCACTCAAGAATCCACTGCCACTGTTTCCCGGGCAAATGCCATTCCTTCTGTCTGATCCTCTCTTCCTTAAGAGAAGTTGTCCTCTAAGTAGTGAGCTGACTTCTGGCATCCAGCCCAGAAAGCACGAAACATGGGGAGAACCTGAAGACAAGGGAGTCTCAACTATTGAGAACTGAATAAAATACCAGACCAATGTGGTGGAAAAAGAAAATAAAGGTATCTATTTTCAAACAATTCAGAATATCTTTACTTTGATTTTCCAAGTGCAGGCTGACAGTTCAATGTGCAAAAGACAATCTTAGTTCTCTCTCTTTTTTAAAATCTTCATATAAGGAGGTGGTGAGAGAGATCACACTGTTAACCACTATGGTAATAAACATTCAAGGTGTGAGACATGGATTAAGTGCAAGCCCCAGGGAAGGCAGCACTGCCCAGGACTGAGGATTACAGGCTCTTGAATTCCCAATCTAAGCTTTTTCCCTTTCCTCCTCTAGACCACTAGCACTTCTTATGACCCTCTTTCTTCATCCCTAAAATACTGCGGTAATTTGAATAAGAATGTCCTTCATAGGCTCATATATTTGCATGCTTAGTCCCTTAGTTGATGAACTCCTTTGAAGAATTACAATGTGTGGTTTTGGAATAGGTTCATCCTTCTTGAAGGAGGAGTGGTCTTAGAGGCCCAGTGTCTCTCTTTGCCTATTGCCAGAGGATCAGGCTGTAGAGCTCCTGGTTACCCCTCCAGCACCATGTCTTCCTGTACACCACCATGTTTGCCTGCACACCACCATGCTTCCTACCATGATGATAATGGACTAGCCCTCTGAAACTGTAACAAGCCCCCAATTAAATGCTTTCTTTTATAAAAGTAGCTGCAGCCCTGGTGTCTCCTCACAGCAACAGAACAAGAACTGAGACAGAAATGAGCTATCAAGAATTCCAGGCAAGGTCACATTCAGGAAGAATCAGATAAATGATTACAGGTAGTATCAAGATCTCGACATGCCATTGTGAAGCCCTTTAAAAATACTGGTTGGGGGGGTTTTAAAGTATATAATTTAGTTGATAAATAACATGTAAAATATATTTAAGTATATGTGCACAAGCACGAATGTATACACATCCATGTATGAGTGTAAGGTATACACCTAACATACACAGGATGCAGAAGAAGGTGCTATGATGTCTGGCTTTTTACATGGGTGCTAAGTCTAAATCTCAGTCTTCCTGAAGCACTCTTAACCACGGAGACATCTCTCCAGAAAAAAAAAAGCAAAAAGCATACAAAAACCAACCAACACCAAAAAACAAAACAAAACAAAACAAAACAAAAAAAAAAACAAAATAAAACCCTTGAACTTTTTATTTTTAGGGAAAAATTTTTTTCCTATAAATTCATTTCAAATGTTTTATGTGCAAGTCTATAATGTCTTTCTCTCAAACAGGGTGTAAGAATTGCAAGTTCTAAGAATCTTCAAGATCTTCCTCACTCTCCTCCCTGCTTGTCTAGTTGTGATGTAAGAGTGCGTGCTGAAGGTCACAGGGCTGGAAGCCACAATGGGAGACTAAGGGACGAAATAAGAATCACTTGCTTTGCTTTCCGACTTCCCACCAAAGAACTCTGTGTTGGTCTACTGTCTATGTTCTACAGGATGGCCACATCTGGTGACATTCACAGACTAATTCTACCAAACAACAAAATCAGCACTTTAATAAGCCTCACTTTCTTTTTATTTGGCTTACAGAAAGATGGGTAGATGGATAGATGGATAGATAGACAGACGGATTTACCTATGGACCAGTGGGCAGATGAGGGGGCAGTATGTTTTCTTCTCATTAACTGTACCTTAAACTTTGTGCTTTATTGTGTAATACATCAATAATGTCAACAGTAACATTTGCAACCAAGAAAAGGACAAGAACATTCCAGGCAATTGGTATGACATCATCACCCTGGGATTAAACATTCCTGTTCAAGTCAATACTTGGTGAGAAGAATAACATTGCAAATAGATTGTTCCCTGTAAGCATCGTGTACAAGGGTCACTTGGAAGAATTATTTAAGGTCTACTAAGTTCTCTGTGCTGAAAAAGTAAATCTTTCTGCCCACCCTCCATTACCAGAAAGAATGGCAGTATCTGCTCAGGAACACACAGCATCCCTACATTCAGATTAGGCTGGAAAGTAAAAATAAAATAAAATAAAATAACACATCCAATTGAAACTGCAGGAGTACACAGTAGACAGAATGTAATTAGTTGGGTTGACTGTCAGCCAAAACCTCAGGCAGCCACCCCCTTCCTCCTATGAAAACTGCCTGGAGATTTTTAATGATGTTGAGCAGTTAGGATCTTGATTTTAAATCTTCCCTGAAATGCAGGGCGCCACTGCTCCCTCCAGCGACACTGGGATATTGGCTGTCAGGGAGGCGCTCTCAAAAAGGTGAACCCTAATTCCATAAGCACCAGTGATTCTGTCTCAGTGTTCGGTGCTGTCAGCTCTTTAACCCCAACCCATCCAGCTGAATCTGTTACAGCTTACACGATTACAAAAATCAAGACTTTGCCTTATGGAATAGGTTTTCATGAGGCTCTGCTCTCCCCCAGAAGTGTGGGGCAGGAGGAATTCAGGAATGGAGTCACTAGCTTGTTAGTTTTATAACCAGACATGAAGCTCAATGGTGTGACATCCCATAACAGGTGCCACCAAACTCTCTTGCTGTCTCTCCTCCAAATCCCCAAAGAGCCACTGATGGAGGGAGGAAGGGAGAGAGAGAGAGAGAGAGAGAGAGAGAGAGAGAGAGAGAGAGAGAGAGAGAGAGAGAGAGAGAGAGAGAGAGGATAAGAGACACACAGAGTTTGTATGTAAGTGTGTGTGAGTGTGTGTGAGTGTGTGTGTGTGTGTGTGTGTGTGTGTGTGTGTGTGTGTATGTTTTCTGGGGAGCGAGTAGAGAGAATGTGGGCATATAATCCAAAATGCCAGCACTGGCTTTGAGACTTAGCTCTGTCTTTTATGTGACCCCTGACCTTAGACTTAGACAATGCTGTGACCAAACTGAACCCTCTTACTGAATGAGCAAAGAATCAAATCTTTTACCCTGGTACAAACGAACTGTTGACACTGCTTTCCTGAGCTAGAGATTGGAAACCCGAGCTGGCCCAGGCCTCTGTTCCTGTAGGTTGTGTGTTGAACTTGTCCTGTGGCTAATGACTGCAGCTGCTTCCGGCAGAGGCCGTTATAAGATCTATAAAAGGCTGAAATACTGTGGTTTCAGAAGCAGGTAATGAGCATACACTGACACCACATGGGTTTTTTTCTTTCCCTTTTTTTTTTTTTAATTTTTTTTTTTTAGTTCGTGAGCTCTCTGTGCAGGAGTTCATGGGTATGATGCCAACTCTCACAGACAACAAGGATTTATTGTATTAATAATCTGCAAATTATGGATTGCAAAAACAAAGACATTTGGGGGATTTCATTGAACTTCTACCAAAAAAGATGCCTGCATGCTGAGGTTTTCAAGTTCTTCACTGTGCCCAGTTGAAATTAATTATAAACTATACATCTATTTGCATATTAATTATGCAAACATATCGTGGAATACATTTATGATAAAGTTCAATAGAAAACAACAACAAACAAACCATTCATCCTGGATACAAATCACGCAAAAATACACAATCAATGTGATCTTCCAATACTAGGCTTAGTGATGTCTTTTTCCAATGATGTAACCATTCAGATAAAAGACAACTCAATTTGCATTTAATAAAAACCCGGACCATTTATAATGAAATTTGTTCCAGCACTGACAGAAAATCAATTGTCGAATGACTTGGGGAGAGGGAGCAATTCAGTCAATAAAATGTTTGCTTTGCAAATATGAGGACCTGAGTTCAATTCTTAGAGCCCATGTAAAAGAGCCAGGCATGGTAGCACATGCTTGTAGCCCCAGCACTTGGGTAGCAGAGCCAGGAAGACCCATAGGGCTTTCTGACCAGCCAATGTAGCTTGCCTTTGGTGCCTGACTCAGTGAAAGATTCCATTTCAACAGGTGATGTAGGTGGTTCCTAGAGAACAACTTGAGGTAGACTGTCGCTCTCCACAGGCAACATACATGTGTACCTTCACACACAGTGTCTCCATTCACCCACTTGGACATACACAGATGCCTTTGGCATCTCTTGAGTGATGAGCATTAACCAATGTTGCAGAATCTAGTTCTATGCCAATCCCTCTGGATGGGACTCAAAAAAATGGAATAGCAAAGTGTGACAAGTTCTTGCCTTTAAACATAAATTGTCTTGGTCTGGAAAGAGGGCTTAGCACTGAGAGCACTTGTGGTTTTACGGAGGACTTCCATTCCGTTCCCAGCACCCATATCTGGTGCCTCACAGATACCTGTGACTGCAGTTTCAGAGAATCCAGACACCTGTTTGTGGACTCTGAGGCTCCTGCATACATGTGTTTCACACACATGCACTCGAGTGAGTGTGCATGACACACACACACACACACAGAATAAATGAATGATTCCTGTTTTTGAAAGTGAATTTTTTAAAATTACAGGTAACCTTTGATGCAAAGTATATATTATAAATATTGTACAGGGCCTCTATTTTTCTCTCTGAGGACATGTCCCAAAGACTTCCTTTATCTGGGACATCCTGGTTTGATGACTTGTCATTTCCATGTGTCTGCATTCTCTCATTTCCTCTTCACTTCTGTCCCAAGGCCATCACTTGAGGTAGGAGCAAGGCAAATGGAGAAGATACCAGCAGAATCACGTTCCTTGTTTATTCCACCAGAGGCAGACTACTCGGCACATCACCTCTGTGTAGACCTTTGTGGGCCACCTATGTTGTTCACCTATGACCTGAAGCTATAGGACTGTGTGAGAGAGAATGGAAAAGTTTTGTGGTCAGGCCAACTCTGTGAAGTTTGTGAAAAGACTTTGTGTGTGTATGTGTGTAGTCCAGTGTGTCCTATTCTATCATCCTCCACAATATTTTTTTTTGAGACAGGGTCTTTCTCTAAATCTGGAGCTCCCTAATTTCAGTTATACTGGCTGTCCAGGGGGCTCCTGGAATCCTGTCTTTACCCTACCCAAGATGGGGTTATATATGCTTGGCTTCTATCTAAGTGCTAAGAACCCAAACCCAGGTCCATTTGCTTGTACATTAAGCATGCTACCAGCTGGGCTATCTGCCTAGCAGCCCATGAGATTTTCTGATGGGCATCCTCTTGTCAAGAGATAGAGTAGAGGAACAGGAGCCAATTGCATCTTGCAGTTTTTCCCCCAGTCAGTGTGCCATTGCTGTTCGATACATCCATCTCAGAAGCTCCATTCTCTCTGTCATCCGGCCCAAAGAGGGAAAAAGCAGAGAGAGAAAAATGCATGACTTTTTGAGGCTTCATTGTGTAACCAGCATGGTGCCAGGTGCTGTGAATGCAAATCTCAGTCACAATCCCATATTAGGACTGACTTTTTAAAAGGCTAGAAAAAGAAGGGGGAGAGAAGGAAAGAGAACAACAGGGAAGATAAATAGTGTGTCTCTGCTTAGGGGGAGAACTGCCTCTTCAGAGTGGCGGTCCATATGGGCTCTTATCTGTGTCCCTTTCCCCAGAACAGCAACCCACCCTGCAACCTCACCTCTTCCCACGCCTTTCACTTCCTTCTTTCTGTCTCATACTCAGCTCCCCAGTCTGCCTTTGGCTCTACCATGTCAACCCAACATTTATACTGTCCCTCTGTGCTCCCAAGCAAATCTAAGCTCATCGTTAATAGACACACATCCCCGTGTGGCATTCTTTAACCACTGGCTATGACCTGTTTTCAGGCCTATCTCTGCTAGTATCATTTTCAGCTTCTCACTAAGACATAATTTGAATCTATCGCACTGCTCACAGCACCCTACAAACCCTAGCTTCTTTCTCTTCTGAATACATAGCTTCGGCACTAGTTGTTTTGGCCAAGATCCTCCTGTCCTCCTCCTCCTCCTCCTCCTCCTCCTCCTCCTCCTCCTCCTCCTCCTCCTCTTCCTCCTCCTCCTCCTCTTTCTTCTCCTCCTCTCCTTCCTCCTCCTCCTACTCTTCAAAACAGGGATCTCCTTTGTAGATCAGGCTGGCCTTGAACTCAGAGATTCACAGCCTCTGCCTCCGGATTTAGAATTATAGAGTATGTACCACTACTTTTGGCTTCTACATGTTCTTCTAGACCTACTTTCTTGCAGAATCTCTCAAAAGCTGCTCCCTTTTCTCCTCTGGGTTCTGTGTCTCTCTGAGCTCTTTCTGCACTCATAGGGAGTTCTGGGAGAGCATTCGTGTGTCATTGGGATCACCTGGCCAAGAATCAATTTTCCTACTAGATGCTTGCTGTCTGTGGCCTCCAGCACAGGCTACGGTGCCCATTTCATGTTGTAGGTTCTCCACAGGGCCTTTTCTTTTCCCATGTCAACAATGCCCAGGTCTTGTGTGCCTCATAGCTTTGCTGCCTCCACATTGCAGTTAGTAAGTAGAAGGTATGGTGAGTCTCTGGTGGTTGCTCTCTATGAAGCTCCTTATCATTACCTAAGAAAAATAATGGAATACAACCCTAGGGGGCAATCAAAAAGAAGAACCATTTTTCACTTGCCTGGACTGTAGTTGAGCAGTAAGCATGAGTGGTTGGTAGTGCTCCCATTTAGCATATTGTTGTTTGTTTGTTTGTTTGTTTGAAAATTGAGAGTGTCAGGGGTTAGTTTAGAGAATGGAGGGAAAGACTGTAGAACTGACTGTAGCACATCAAATGGCATCCTTCCTCACAACCTCTTCATATTGCTTCCTATTGCCCCTGTTTGTTCTTTGTTCTTAATCCCAAATAATGGGGATGTTTTATTTTAGACTTAGCTCTGGTACATCATTAATTTGTCTAGTCAGCACTTTTCTTGCGTACCTTATTGGGGGAAGGGGACTTCAACCATTGCAGGTGGTCCTACTTGGATGTCAGTTCAAGTGTTCTTGCCAGCACCACCTACCACTCATAAAGTCAGAAGGTGATGTGGCTTAAGTCGGAGACTTTCTGACCACCACACTGCTTGAGTGTTGACTCCCATACCATCATTGCTATCCCTGATTCTGAAATTCTTCTGGCTTCAAACCCCAAAAGTTGGTGATTTTGAGCACCATGCAATGTTTGAATTCTGTGTCTAGTCAATCTTTCTCATAATAAAGCCATATCAGGATTATATAACTTACAATGAAATATGCCCAAGAAAGTCAAGGCAATCAATTGTAGGAAGTGTGGAGCACAGTCCTGGTTTCCAAGAGATTATAATCTATAGACAGAAAAGCAAACGCAAACACATTAAGGGGGAAAGAGGGAGCAGCAAGCTGTGAGTGAGACAATCATTGGCAATACAGTAGAATTTTAATGGGTGATCAGAAAGGGGGGAAAGTTCACCATGAGCGTTGTGAAATGAGAGCCACTCCATGCTTGAGGCAGAACATGTCTGACCCTGGAAGGTGGGTGGGCTTTGAGAGAAACAAAGGCACTTATCTAGAAGGAAGAAGCAATTTAGAAAGACCACGGGGATGGCACAAAACTTTTACTCTGTGTATTGATGAGCTCACACCAATGGCAGCAAAGGGGAATGGGGAGCAAAGTCCTTGAGGTGATTCTGTGAACAGCAGTGTATACAGACTCTTGAATCACCACATAGTTCTATACCCTAATGTCTATGGCCTGTGATGAGACATCGTCATATTCAAGCAAAAGATGGGATTAAGATTGAGAAGGACATGTCTTTAAACCAAGGAGATGGCTGAGTGCCCTGGGAGTGGGTGGGGCTTGCAAGCTGAACTACAACACTACAGAAATTTGATGTGACAGCATGTGAGGAGTTGACACACTGTTGCTTGCCTTGAAGACAGAAAAGGACCTGGGCATAACAACAACGTGGGCAAATTCTAGAAAATACAGAAGTGGACTCTTCTCTCACCCCTCCGCACTTCTCTCTCTCTCTCTCTCTCTCTCTCTCTCTCTCTCTCTCTCTCTCTCTCTCTCTCTTGCCAAACACTGAATTTCGCACACAGAGACTCAGGTTGAACATCTGATCCAAGAAAACTTTAAGAATATAGATTTATTTCGCCTCAAGCCACTGAAGTTTGGGACATTACATTATAACCCCTTTACAGCTAGCAATAATAGTACGATGGTATCTGAAGAGGCAACTAAAGAATAGCTAACGCACTCGGACTAAACCATTGAGTGGAACTGGGCAGAACCAAGCAAACATGTGCATCCTGAACAACTGTCAAGGTGCATGGGACAGAGACTCTGCAGACCGAAACATGTTTCTCTATGCAATAGGTGGCCTACTGAAATTTTCACTAGGGTTCTGTCCTCACTAAGCAACAACAACAAGGAAACAAACAACAAAGAGCAAGATAGTAGGTAAAGGACTGAAGTTTGCATCTCTGTCTCTGACCACAGTTGGAGTAAAATTTTATTTCAAAGTTGCTCCTTTAAACATAGCAGCATTTTTTTTTTTTGTTACGCTGTGTGACTTACCTGCGGGACCTGCCAGATCATTTCCGTTTGATTATTGATGTATAAATTATTAATGAGCCCAATCCTGGTGTTTATTGCTGAAGCTTAGGCACAACACTCTGGCAGCCACTTTTCTCAGCAAGAGAATCAACTAAATGAAAAAAATTAAAAATTCATAACATTTAAAGGCTCCTTTTTTGGATAACAAGTTATAAATTAGAAGGAATGATTTTTTTAAAAACCCTTTCCCCCAAACAAGAAGTGAAATAGCAGAGACCGGAGCATCAGCCAAGCAAGCATGAGTCCCATAAGCAAAGACAATGTGGCTCCTTTAGAAAGTTTTTATGATCCACTTGTGAGCATCACTCTGGATAAAGGGCAATTTTTTTCCCAATTTCTCTTCCTTTTCTTCCATAGAGCCAATAACACAATTACTTTTGATCTATGCTAGTTTCACCTACTAATTTTTACCATTAACACTTTTTAAAAAATTCTTACCATTTTAGCATAAGTCACTTATGTGAAAGAGACTTAAACATTAGGAGGTCTTTAGTCTTTGGGTTCTGTGACATCGTACATGTACTCTCGTAATTTTGGTAATTAAAAGGGAAGCCATGCAGTATAGCAGATGGGCATAGATTTTAGATTTGAATGGATGGAGTCTCAAGTCTCAGGTGTTTGATTTACCTGCCATGGATCTAAAGTGTGTTGACTGATAATTTTCAGTCTTTGGTTTCTATCTATAAGTTTATGATGAATGTAATGTTATCTGGAGGTTGATAACTATAAATCTCTCTCTCTCACTCTTTCACACACACACTAACACACACACACACACACACACACACACACACAGTTTCTTTGTGACAAACAGATCCTCCTGAGATCCTCCTATAGGTTGATTAGTTCATTTAATACTCAGAACACAGCCATGTGTTTGGCACATTATAAAGATGAAGAGACTTAACACTATTGTTTGTGGATGCATCCCAAAGACATGTGCTGAGGGCTTCATCAGTGTGCTGAAGCTAAAAAGTGAGTGAACTTTCAAAAGGGGAGGCTTATGTATAGCAAGGATACTGGTAGACTGCACTTAGAAAGGATCAATGCACCATGTGGTCCATGAGAGATTCCATTTAATTTATACAAAAACTGATTTTCTAAATAAATATGTAAGTAAATAAGTAAGTAAGGAAAGAAAGAAAAGAAGAGAGAAAGAAAGAAAGAAAGAAAAAAGAAAGGCAGAAAAAAGGAAAAAAGGAAGGAAGGAATGAAGGAAGGAAGAGTATAAGCAGCCTGGTCCCTGAAACTCCTGTTTCCCCCTTTCTCATTGCATTACTGTCCCTTTGATGCTATTTCCCATGCTGAATTGTAAGCAAAGAAATTCACACTTGAAATCCAACACAGGTCAGCCACTGGGCTCTTCCCCCTAAACTGCTGAGTAATAGAATATACTTGGCAACAACAGAAAATAGCATAAGATGCTCAGGCTCCAAGAACTTTTTAAAGTTTGTTCCAAATCTAAGGAAGTACACAACCAAACCCAGATCTGAACCCAGATAATCTGACCCCGGGGCCTACAACCTTAACCAGTTTTTGGAATTATTAGTTTTCTTTTTCAACCCTTGCCTAAAGTATTAGAAAAGAAAAGAAAATTGGTTCAAAAGTGATTCTATTCCAAACGTTTCATTGAGGTTGGCTATTTTGAATGCATTTCCCCTAAAATTGATATAAAAGTAT
This sequence comes from Micromys minutus, assembly GCF_963924665.1. Lineage (NCBI taxonomy): Eukaryota > Metazoa > Chordata > Mammalia > Rodentia > Muridae > Micromys > Micromys minutus. The sequence goes on from NC_137977.1 coordinate 53,841,936, forward strand.
AGATCAATTCCAGTTTATTGAAGACAATGAAATATATACAAAAATAAATTCTAAGTGCAAATAAACAGGATGCATTTGTAATAATATATTAAACAAAATATACTAGAAAACAGGGTAAGTTTCAAAGGGAGATAATTGTGCAGTGGGTCATTATGGAATAGGGGACAGGAAGCTTGTAAGAGTCAGAGATAGTGAACATCTGCAGAAAAGCACTATTGCAGGACATGACAAGGCCCTTGCACACAAGGACTCACAGTCATTGCGACCGCCATAGATTAGGCTAGCCAAAACCCTAGCAAGGACTGAGAATCTCATGAAATTGCACCTCTATAGTGAGGGCTACGGGAAACTAATGGCTGCTGGGAGTTGCACAGTCTGCTTAGTTTTTCCTATGAAGGTGACCACTGGCAGGCTACTCTTGCTTCAAGGGAGGGCCCTCCACCCATTCACACACAGAGAACATCCGGTGGGCTTAGGAGATTTAAACACTAGAAATAGAAGAGCACATGGAGTTGGGAGGAAATTGTTAGGAAGGATAGAGCAAGGAGTGGGGGGAGAGGGGTTCATTTATTTGACCAAAACACATTATATGTGTTTATGAAGTCATTAAACAATTAAAAAAAATAGCAAGCACTGTATGCTTAAGATCCTAAATAGATAAGAAAGATGAAGTAAAATTGTGTGTGTGTGTGTGTGTGTGTGTGTGTGTGTGTGTGTGTGTTAGGGGTGTAAAGAAATCCAGTGGGGCTGAGTATGCTTGGTGACATGTAGGCGTGCTTTTGTTTCATTTCTGTTTAACATTTGTGAATTTCTTTCCCCCTTAGCATTGTTGCTTTCTTCAGTGCTAATGACACAACACGAGGAAGGAAGAGAAATGCACATAGGAGACAATGAGCTATAAGAGGCACATGAGTAGGGTCAGTTGTCCATGGTAGCGTTTAAAGGTCAGGAGTGAACATCGCTCTTGGGCATGGCATGGCTATCAGACGAGAGGACAGTAGGCAGCTGAGCTGTGTGGATAGAGTGTGGACTAGTGCTTAGAGGCACGTGTCTGAACACTGGGTCTTTGGTTGACAGTGTTTCTCCAGGAGGTTACAAAACATAGAAGGGCTGATGCTTCATTGGGTAGAGTGGCCAGTGGGCTGGGGAAATGTCAGTGCTCCACTCAGCCAGATACCTGCTCATTCTATCTCTACAGTGTACTAAGCAGTTTTCCATCAGAGAGTTCTGGCCGCTGTGCTTTCTCTTCCATGATGGGCTGTCTTCTTATACCACGAGTCAGAATAAACTCTTCCTCCCTGAAGCAGTGCCTCTCTCTAGTGTTTTATCACAGGAATAAAATAAAAATTAATGTCTCCAAAACTTGTGAGTTTAATTCAGTACACCATTGCACTCTAACACTTTGGTCTGGAAATTGGGTTAGAAATACTTTCTACATATGTGTTATGGTTCTAATGATATAAATTTGTGAAGTAGTATTTTTTTAGTGTAAGCTAATTCCTGCATTATGTTTCCAGTAGTTGCTTAAAAGGGAATCTCAGTTATATGTATGGATAGATGGTTATGTTTTGGTTAATAAGCATTCTCTTGTATGAAGCTATTATAAGTCATCAAAGATCTTCAATCTAGTTTTCACAAAACCACAGCACTGAGTTACTATCACTGGGCTGAGCTCAGTGGCCTCTGGCTTAGTTGACCATGATGCCTCATCCCAAGGTCAAGGAGTTCTGCTTTTTCTTGGTCAATGTTCTGACTTTTACACATGGCCCTTGAGGAGTCTATATAATGCTGAAATCCAAGCAAGTATTTTTATGAGTTTTCACTTAAATTAAAAAAACAAAACAAAAAGCTAAGACTGGGTGTGGTGGTGTACACCTTTGATCCCAGCACTGAGGAGAAAGAACCAGGTGGATCTCTGTAAGTTCCACGCCATCCAGAACTATAAGGTGAGTTCCAGGCCAGCCTGGGCTACATAGTAAGACCCTGTAGAAAAGAAAAAGTTCACTCGTTTGTACTTCAATTTGAAAGCTCTAAACTCTGTATGCTACTCACCAGTTCATTCAGTGCAGTCCTGACACAACACAGAACGTGAAATAACTACCCTAGAACGTGAAATAACTACCCTGACCCTCTGTCTGCTACCAGGAAAGCCAAGTTCAGAGCCATGCGGTTCGCTGGGACACATGTTATATGAGTATTTTGATATAATTAGCCCCATTACTCATGCAGCCACTGAATTCCAAGAAATGCTAACATCCCCTTCCATCAGCAGCATGCCAGCTTTGTATCAAAACCTTAAAAATATTTGGGGAATGAAAGACAACTCAGACAACCCCTAATCCACCTTCATATGGTTCACCAGCTTTGGTGGACAACAAGACAGAGCAAGGTGGTCCTGGAGGTGCTAAAGAAGTAAAATTGTGGGGTCATCCATCACACCCTTCAAGTATTCCCAAGGAAAATACTGCTTGGCAGTCCTTGGTGGGACTGAGGTGTGGCTGAGTGAAAGACAGGCTTCTGATGCCTCTTGTGGCTTTCTCAAACCCATGCTGTGTCCTTCTGCTTCACCAATTGGGCAAACCTTCCAGGACCACGGCGGCCTGCAACAGTAGTTCCCATCCATGAGCCCTGATGGTATCACAGGCATCACCGACTCCACAGTCTGGCCCTTTTGCCCTGTGGTCAGAGGCCATGTGTATGATGTGGTTTGGGGCTGTGGATGCCTGCTGCTTCTGCCTTGATCTTGACCACAGCATCAGACATGATTTGATGCGCTGGGCCTGAACATGTTTTCAGTTACTCTGCACTGCACGCACATGTAAAACAAATCTGGGCACTTGCAAGTGCGTGACCAATTATTGTGCTCCTCTGCAAAGTGTTTATTGAATTTTGAAAAATGAGATGATGCAAAGAGGCAAACAACAGAAGCAACAGCAAACCCCAAACAGTTTTCAAATCTATAAACAATTTTTGACAAACATTCAAGTAACTTTCCAACTGAGCTGCCAATGCAGTGTGGAAAATAGATCTCTCTGAAGATCCAGAAAATTTTTAAAAATGTGTCAGAGTGACCTGTGCAGGTCTGTATTTGATGCCCTGGCTAATAAAAATATCGTAGAGAAGCCCTGGCTTCTCATTCTTATGACACAGTGATTATGGAAGCAAGCATGTGCATCCTGGCCTTTGTTCCCCGTAGGTTTCCCAGAACCTGGAGTCAAGAGAACTAGGTTCAGGGTCAAGTTCTGTCTCTGTTCCTATAAAGAATATTCTATGCACAACATTAAGTCTTATTTATTTGCCTGCTATTGGGGCTGGAGTGGATGAAAACACTGGCTGCTCTTCCAGAGAACCCCAGTTAGAATCCCAGCCACCACATGGCTGCTCCTCATCAGTGCTCAGAGGATCTGACACCTTTTACAGTCTTCAACAGACATCAAGAACACATAGGATATAGTCATAGGTAGAAGCAAACCATGTATGCATGTAAAATTAAGATAAATTGAATCAAAGTTTTATCTCAAAATTTTAAATATGATAGATTTTGGTAATATTCTTTTCTCTCTCCAACTCCCCTGGCCCCACATTCTTTGGTTCCTCTCTATCCATCCAACTGCATAGTCTTTCTTTTAAAACCAAAGCAAACATAAAAGAAAAACCCCACAAAGGCACAACACAGAAACAAACGTTGAAGTCCATTCTGCGTGATACTCCTGATCATGGGGCTTTCCTGGATATAACCAGTGTTCTTCTGGAGAGGGGGAATCTGATTTTCCCTCTCATAACAGCTATTAATTCCAAGTATCTTTTTCGTTATGGGTGGACTTTGTCTTCACTTTGTCTCTGTGCTGGGGTTCTGTCTCCTCGAACTTGTGCAAATCCTGTAGATGCTCTCAGAGTCTCTGTAAAGTCAAATGAGCATGTACTCTACTGTATTTAAAATACCATGTTTGCTTGGAGTCATTCACAGCTTCTTTCCTCCTTCTCTTCCTCCTCCTCCTCTCCCTCCTCCTCCTCCTCCATTTACAATCTTTCTTCTTCCTCTTCACTGAGCCTTGAGGGGAAGGATGTTATCCAGATGTCCCATTTAGGACTGAGTTCTCCAACGTCTCTTGTCCAGTGGCCAGTCTGTGTTAATTACCATCTCCTGCACTTCTGGATGAGGGTTCAGTGATGGAGTGATCGATGGGTCCATCAGGAGGTTGTTAGCAATCATCTCATTGCTGTGTTCATTAAGCAGAACAGCTATAGTAGGTTTTTCCTTAAAGCCTATCTAATCGCAGGCTCTTGGCTTCATCAATAGGGTCCCATCGCATGGAGTCTGCCTTAAATCACATCAGAGTTGGTTGGGAATGCCACAGCATTTGAGCCACTGTTGTACCACTCCGTATACCTTGCAGGGATGTTGCTTTTGTAGCTTACAGGCTTCATAGAGTTGGCCGACATAATTGATTGCTTTTCTCCTCTAGAAGCATTTTATAGCTCGATCTCCCCATGTTCAATGACATATGTATATGGTGTCAATAGGGTCTTACTATGTTGAAGAGTGTAAGAAATAGCATCGCCAATAGCCTATAATGTAGGTGCAGGGCCTTAGAGACACACTTTGGCCAACCACTAAAAATGACATAACCCATTTCTGGAACTTAGTGTTTTGTTTAGTAGCATATGAAATCCAGGTGAGGCATTCTCTCTTCATTGTAAGGGAATTCCCTTTAAGTTCCTTTTGTGTATACATGTACTGTAGGGAACTTGTGAAGTAGGAGGTTTTTACGTGGCTTTCACAGGGCCTTAGTTATCCCTCTCCATATCTCCTCTCCTACCCTGCCTTCTGCCCCACCCCCATTCAATCCTCTCATTCTTACTTCTCCTTTTTCCTTTCATAACACTAGATACCATTTCTGCTTTGCTGGGGTCTGGGTTACCTCAGAATGATTGTTTTTAGCTCCATGCACTTGTCTGTAAAATTTCATTTTTACTTTTCTTTAACAGCTGAATGAGATTTTATTATGTAAGTGTACCACATTTTCCCTATCTACTCATCAACTGAGAATTAGTTAATTGCAAAGTTTCAAATGTTTTAAAAGTTCATTGTCTATACCACTTCTGTCTAGGCCTTTAGTGATGAGTTAGGTTTTAGAAGCATGTTGGACAGTCAAGCAACATTTAAAGTAAACACAGCAGAATCACATAGAGAAGGCAGCATCATGGAGCATTACCAGAATTAAAACAGTCATGAAACTTGTTTCACATTAATGACCATCCACACGACATTATTTTGCTCCTCTGTAACACACTTACTATAATTTCCCAGTGATACAATATTAAAATTAGCACTCAGAATCACAAGCAAGACTTTAGTTTTTTGCCATTTCTGAAAATGTTAACTTCCCTCTCTAATGCCAAATAATTAAAAAAAAAAACCCATTTTGCTGGCCATTGTTATAACTCAGTGAGTGCTTGACATAGAAACAATAAACATGGTAATCTGACTTTGATCCCCAGAACCCACCATTGAAGAGGAAGACTTAAGCCCCAAAGTTGTCCTGTGATCTCCACACTTGAACATTGGCACACATGTACCTACCCTCTTACACACACACACACACACACACACACACACACACACACACAGTGAATAAATAAAATATATCCAGTTTGACCTGGGAATGTTGATGAAAAGCTTTGAAGAACTCTCCTAGAAGGAGACATCCTAAGATTCCAGGAGATAGACGGGGTATACTCACTGAGTCCAAAAATGATGATAGTAATATGAGCGGGTTTGGAATGCTTACTACACTTTCAGGCATGTGCTAATTGCTTTCCATACATCATCTCACTGCACACGCCCATCATCCCATGTATTAGGTAATCATGATGCTGTTTTACAAGGACTGGGGAATTAAACCATCTTGGAGAGGTTCAGAGCAAACAGTTGGCAGGAGAGCCTTGATTTGAAACTTATAGGCTGACTCCCAAGTCTTTCATTATTTTTTCCTATGATTTGCTGCCAGACATGCAAGGTTTTGAGCATCAGTTAGCAAGTGGGCATATAGTGCAGATGAGCAGAGGCCTTTTGCCTAGATCCCATGCAAAAAGATACTGAGACATCACCTGGCCCCCGACATTTAGGTAGGAGCACTGTGCTCATCAAAATTCTCTCTAGGGCTATAAGATGGTTCAGAGGGGAAACGTAGTTGCGTAAGTTTGAGTACCTCTCTCTGAATTCCCAGAACCCATGTGAACACACATAGTGGCAGGCATCTGGAATCCAGTGCTCGTGACAGAGGAGAGCCTCCAGAAGTTCTTCAGCCAGCAAACATGGTTCAGGCAGCACTGAAGATACATTGACCCTGTCTCAGACAAGAGGTGGGGCAGGAACTGATACCCAATATTGTTTTTTGACTCCTATGAATGTGTGCCATGTGCATGCACACACTCACACACACATGCACACACACATGAACAGACACATGCACACACACATGAACAGACACATGCACACACACACACAAGATAAAAATAGTCTACCCTTTTTACTCATCTATATATGAATTTCTGTTTTGGTTCCCAGGATATTTATGATATATATATATATATATTCAGGCTTGTATTTTCATATACAAGTTTCATATAAAATGAAACTTAGGCCTTGAGAATTTCTGAGTGGTTTCAACCTTTCAATAAAAAAAGGAATTGTGACCGTGCATCCTGCAGCAAGAAGGAGATGTAGCCCCCTTCGAGGACTAAAGTGGAGGGAGGAAGGACTCAAGAAGGTACCCAGAAACCTTAACTCATCGTTATTTAGTTATTTACTTGCCAATTCCATGCATGGCCATGGGCGGGAGGCCAGCGTGCTGAGGATGCAGCCGGAAGCTTCTGTGTGTAATTCAGTGTCTCCTTCCTTGGGTGTTTTACTTCAACTGACCTGTCTGAAATTTTATCTTACAACAGCCATTCCTTTTGTTTGATGGTTTTGTGTATGCAGAACCTGATTAAAAGAAAAAAAAAGACAGAAAGAAAGGAAGAAAGAACAGGAAAGAAGGAAGGAAGAAGGAAGAAAGGAAGGAAGAAAAAAGAAACAAAGAAAGAAAGAAAGAAAGAAAAAGAAAGAAAGAAAGAAGTGAAAAGAAACCTTTCTGTGGGTCACATAGGAACAGTCAATAGACCAAGGAGCCATTAGATTGTCCTGGAATCTAACAGTTTTAATGACATGTGTACAGTAACTACAATGGATGGTTAGACAAAAGATTCACTGTGACTCACAAAGGCACTTTAAAGGGACTCTTTTAAGGCAGAGGTTCAGAGGTCTCATCTGGAAAGGTAGGTTAGGTCAAGGGCTAAATGCAACAAGTGTCAGAGAGCAAAGCCTTGAGCACTCCTCTTTGTCACATCTAAGATGACCACAGTCTTCCCACAAAACTTGTTCCTGTTTCCAAGATGTGGTCCGGTTAGCAGCCATGGTGTCCCTGAGCAGGGAAACAGTCTAAAAGGAAACTAAAAGCAAGAGGTCAGTGACCTGCCCAAGGTCACTCAGCTGTGAAATGCCACGCGTTCCAACTCTGAGCTATTTGAACAACTGCACTACCATGTCCAGGCAGGGGGATGATGTTCAGCAATTCTCCCTCCCATTACAGGCACCCACCTCCCTTTAGACAAGTACGGGGAAGGAAGAAGACTCCCAGAAGAAAACATAATACTACCTTCAGACCTCGAGACTGCAAACAAAACCCGGCCTGTGCACACCTCGCACAGAGGGTCGCTGGGAAGAGAGACATCTGTCCTAGGTTCATAATTCACCCCGGAATTACTGGTGATTAAACAACTGAGTTGTGCTATCATCTCAGATTTCCTTTTGACTTTCAGCCCCGTACTCTTCCCCCCTTCCCCGCCCACATTTTAGTGGTCTTTGTTCTTCATTCCTGAGCCATCTGGTTGCAAAGGGAAGGAGCACAGTGTGGCAAGCTTGTGGGGGAAAAAAGCAGTACCAAAAAAAAAAAAAAAAAAAAAAAAAAAAGATAGTAGGAGTGAAAACAAAAGACACGAAGATCCTGAATTTTTAATGTCTCTTTTCAAATTGAAATATCACTGTTCCTAGTTCGAATGTGAAATTGGAGAGCGTGCAGGTCATCCAATAAAAGTAGACGGAGGCCGAAAGAAGGCAGCCCACTCCTGGGCTCCGTAGTGGGTCAAGGCTGGGCTAAAGCAGGTCTGGTTAGGCTCTGAAACCTCTCTGGATCCCATCACGTTCCCGGGGACTAACGGCCTCCTGCACCTGCTTCCAATGGCTCCCCTGACTGTGCGCGCATCCCCCTTGCACCATGGAAGTTTGTCTCCCAGAAGCCAAAGCTCTGAGTAACATCTCCATATACCAGAGAGGGGACGTTTCTGTCCATGCCTTTCTGCCGTGCGAACGCATGCAAACACTACCTCAAATATCGTAAATTCTCTCTCTCCCCGTTTCTGTCTGCCTGTTTATCTACAATCTGTCTATTTAAATTCTTTTTAAACAAGAAGGGAATATCTTTATGCCTGTTTGTAGGAATACTCTACACCCATCTGTTATTTACATCATTCGTTTTCCTGAGGTGTCTCCAACAAATCCTGGCTGGATGCACTGTATGTGTTATTAATAAAACAGCTGTAAAAATATTAACTGTACGGCCTAATTGTCAGCCCTGATCAGGAGCCAAGTTTATCCCCAGATGGACGCGGAGACTCAGACTTGGGCTGCCTTCCAGATCTGACCCTTGCAGCTCACTTTACGTTTTGTTCTTTGACCATTTAAGCTGCTTGGCTTTGCTTTTTTTTTTTTTTTTTTTGTCTCCTAGGAATCTGCGCATCCGGACTCTCAGCCTCTGGGTTCCTGCAGGTGGCGCTGCTCCAGCTTCCTGCGTGTTTCCTGCCCAGGTCTCTCTCTGCCTCCCTGGATTTGTGAAACTCCACAGACATGCGCTAGAGAATCACCCTCTGGTAACTGACAAGTGGAGTATAAATATTACCAGCATTACCTTGTCCTGAACATTGTTGGGCTATAGGGCTTAGATAGTCTACACTGGAAATACAACCTCTTATAAGCACCAGGCTTCTGAAACCCAGAGTGATATGCAGGTAGCCTTTCCTATTTGCAATCAGATAAACATTTCAACCAAACCTCCCATTGGTTAGCCCATTACTGTAAACTGCTTAAATATCCCGTGTTCATGAGGCAAAACAGTGATGTTCTGGAAGACACAGACCTAGCAACACTTCATACTGCCGTAATTAAGACATTGGACAGAGTTAACACTTATGCTATTTTGCAATTGCAAACTTCCTTTATTGAAGGTGGTCCCTTGGGAAATTTAAGGAAATAGACATTAATTTTCCTTAGCTTTCTGGAAAGATTCTGTCTCACTGTTCTTCTGTAGCTGCTGTAAAACATGTACTAAAAGGAACTTGGGGGATAAGAGGGTTTGTTTGGCTTATACTTTCGAATCACAACCCATCATTGGGAGGAGTTATGGCAAGACTCAGAGCACCAACCCAGAGACAAGATCTGAAGCAGAGGCCATGGGGGAATGCTGCTTACTGTGTTGCTCAATTTACTTTCTTATACATCCATGGGCCACTTGCCTAGATATAGCAGTCTCCTTTGTGGACTAGGCTCTCAGACACATCCACAGGACAATTTGTTGGAGGCAGATTCTCCATTGAGGTTCACTGTTCCCTGGTGACTCCAGTTTGTGAAAAGTTGACAATAGCTAACGCAGATTCTGGCATGTTTTGTTGCCACTGAAGAAGACTTCTTGAATCTCCTCTTGCTTCGTGGGTTGAAGGCAACTCCTGCAATGTTTCTAAAATGTCAAGCCAGGAAGTGATCACTGGTGGGTGGGATGCTGTGGTTTGTTTGCCTTTTGTATCTTTAAAACAACCAGTTGCGAGGGGAAACCACCCTATTGTCTCTAAAGGGCTGATGCCATGTCAAGAACAGGAAAACAGAAAAGCTCATTACTGGCCTTTAATGAGACATGCATGGGGCAGTGGTGAGACTGTGCAGTGTGCCCTGACAGTGGCCTTTCACAGACACTCCAGCCCTCTACTGTCTTTGCTTTCAAAATATGTGTTTTTCCCCCTCCGTCCCAAATTGTCTGCATTGTAAACCATTTCTGCCGAACAATTGGCCTAAATTAGAATGACTTTGTGAAGACCAACCGTGTTTAGCTTTGAAAGAATTAGTAATTGCTAGGTGTTCTTATGGAAGCTACTGTCCCCTTCTTTGTTTACAGTTCCCTGGGTTTAAACATGTTGGTATTCTATGGGCCATATCCAGTAAATATATGGCAAATTGGAAGTACTTACAATAAACCAAAAGAAAACGAACACTTCTAATTTTCATGAGTGGAAAACCCACCCTCATATCCCTTAACACAAAAATGTGTACCACCGGTGAGTGTTCAACTAGTGTCCTGGCTAATCAAATTCTTTGCCTGGCATACCGAGAAAGACTAAATTCTCTCTTGTATTTCATCTTTTATAATTTATTCTCGAGTTATAAAAAGTGTTTAATCTATTATATTATTAAACTGTATTTGTTAATTCTCTCTAAGGGTAGTTATCCCTGTGGTACGTATGAAGAGGGATCTAAAATCAACCTGGCACACAACTCCTACCATTATCTAAAATCTAATCTCTGTGTGTAGAGCCAACATAGATCCCTTGAAAGGGACTTTGCATAAGGCGCTGTAAAATGGTAGTCACTGAATCTCTCTGGAGAGTGTTAATAAGACAACCCTGACATTTAAAAGACAGCACAGAGATTTAAAGAAGAAAAGAGATAAGAAGGAAAGATATGCTCTTGAAGATGGCCGCTTCTAGAATACATAGTGTCAAGCTTCTTGTCCCCGTAGCCTAAAGTTAAATGATGTTTTTGGAACAGATGGAGACAGGCCGCTGAGCTCTAAGTCTGATGATAAGACAAGGTTTTTTTTATCTCCAAGGTTTATGATGTGAGAAAGATCCTCTGGAGAGTCTGTTGTGCCTGACTCATGCACTGGGTGCATAGAGAAGAGATTGTAAGTCATTGTTACTGTGCATTACTGTTAATCAACATCCCAGGATGAGACACAAACCCTTATGAAGACTTCAGAGATGGTGTTAGATTTCTAGAGAGAAGGCTGGTGATGGGCTAAGTCTAACTCATGTTGTTCTAGAAATCCCAAGTGAAAGAATTTTAAAATCAGCCATTCGGGAACGATTTATCATCTTGAGCACTCTCAGCTTTCCATTGCTTTGGGCTGGCAGAACTGCACGTACAATCTTAGGGAGCTGTGCATCTTGATGGCCCCTTTCCTGTAAATGGTAACTCTGCTGGCTTAGGAAAGTGGATAAGAGGGAGAGGAGGAGGCAGGAGGAAGGAGGGGGGAGAACCAAGTTATACTGCGCAAGATCATTTCCTAGAATGTGAAAAGTGGTCATTGGTCGCTGATCCCTTCCTGGCTGTTAGAAGGCTTACCCACGTGGCACGAACCCAGAGAAAAGATTCAATAGAAGAACTGATAAGGAACAGCATTGAGCAGCTCTGTTAGTACCATCACAGCAGCCATTCACTCACACATCCTTGCATCCGCCTGTTTAATACATACCGATAACGTCTTAAAAATAGAGCACTACATGAGGATGTAGTTTCTCCCTCTCATGTTTTAATTTGAAATTAATGTACACTCCAAATATATTATGTATGAAAAGAAGTCGTAAGTTAGAGCCCTCACATGACCAGAACATAGCACCATGGCTGGAGTGCAGAAGAAAGCGCTAAATGGTGGTCAGAAAGGTTAGGAACATGGCAGGAAACTTGAGCCTGAGTCTGTGATTTGGATTCAAGCAACAACGGAAGGAGAATAACATTGGTGACAGTTCTTCATATGTGATACCAGCTTATAATTTATTGGGCCGACTTTCGGTTCGCATCTGACTTGTCATCATAGACACTCTTTGAGGTCAGCATTGTTCGTCGTTTCTCTGACATGCAGAAGCTGAGGCTAAACTAAACGCACTATGTTCAAAGGCATGAAAATGGGTTACATGCGTGGTTCAGTAATCAGCGTGGTCAGTAATTGCCTGGAAGACTTAAGAACTTTCCTTGATTTCCAACTCATTTAACAGTTTGTTATAAATATTATATTAAGGTAGCTGTGTATATGAGGAATTAAACTACAGAAGATAAATCAAGAAGCACTGTATAAGGAGCATATATTATTTATCTGATAGGTAGTTTCTCCTATTTTGTTACTAATTCTCAAAACTGTGATGGGTGTGCCAATCTTGTTAAATACGCCATAGAACTAGAAGTGGTTTTCAGAGAGCATTTGGGTTTTGCTAAGCTCCCACTTCTTGTTATAGTCCTGCTGTGGCTATTACCCCTCAACCTCCCAAAAAAGGAACTACAGGTTCTGTGTCAAAGATTCGGATGGCTTCCACAGACGTTTCCCCACTTCATGAAAGAACTGTGATGAGTTAAGCTTCTAGTAAAGAGATAAAGCACAGACATATGCCCAATTAAAACCAAGCAGCCTCTGACATTACATGAGTTATAATAGAGTGTCCAGCACCTCCCCACTCTCTCTTCCTCGGCCTTTAAGGCACAGTAATGGGTAAGAAGAGTTGGTGCTCTGGGGGTTTTGAAACAAAGCCAACTGGATCCAAAGGAAGGCCAGAAACACCCACACAGCAGCCCAGAGAGCATCAGGCTTTCTAGCTCTGGGCTACATGGTAGGAGCTATCCAATAAAGGACATAGTATGGAAAATATTGAATAACTTTAGCCATGTTGACCTTGAGGGCAACAATAAACTTCCCAGTGTGTGTACCTGTGCTCAGATTTGCTGAATTCTAAGAAAGACTCCCGTTCAGCTTTCTGGATCAGCGGCCTAAGGGATTCTACAGCACCAGCTTGGCACTAACTGCAAGTGACCAGAGGGGCCACGGTAACAATGGTAACTACGGAGACGAGGTTTGTCTCACGTTTTCTTATAGCACTCATACAAGGTAACAATATTAACTTTTTTTTTTTTTACTTGCAAACTCTGTGTGGGTGCACATGTGAAGGTCAGAAGACTGTGTAGGAGCCAGTTTTAGCCTTTTGGCCATGTGGGTCCCAGGAATCTGACTCAAGTTGCATGCCAGGCTTTTTTACCTGCTGAGTTATCTCCAGTCCCAAACCAGCCTTTAAAATGAACATAGTAGGAACATTCCCAGAAGTGTGCTGCTCCTGGTGGACTTAATCCCCAGTGACTAGAGGCTGTACTTGTGGCTTTTCCCTCAGTGTTGGGAAATGAAAGCTTCATGTCCAGCTGATTCTTGTTAGCTCTGGAGCCCACATTTCTTTGGGATTTGCCTCTTCACTGGAAGTGATTTCTAATTCTCAAACAAATGCTGAGGCCACATTTCCAGTCGCTCAAGAGCACATGCAGAATGGAGTTGTGAGCATCTTAATACATTAATATATACGGCCTAGATTCTTGTTCATCTTCCATGCAGTAAACAAGTGTCATGGCCTTTCTGGTGGTGGCCTTTGATCCCTTTCTTTTTTGTTTAGAGTGGCCCCTCAGGGGATGGTGTGAAGCTAAAGAGTAGAACCCATGCCTGGCATTCATGAAACCCTGGATTCACTATCTGGCACCTACAACAGTAATGGATATGGCCCTTCAGTGGAGTGCTGAGCCTCTGCCCAGTGTCTAAAAGTGCAAGAATACTGTATGATAGTCTGTGAAGGAAATCCATCCGGTGGGAAGACATCCTCAGACACACGGAATATGATGATTTTTGTCTGTGAGTTTAGAGTTAATCGAGTTTGTATATTAAATAAGGTACTTTCCTTCATAAAACAAGGTTATATATTAACATGCCCTAGGACTTAAGGATGACCCAGAGGCAAGTGAAGGAGACATTTTTTTTTCTGTTGTTTGGCGGTGGCTTTGGCTGGAGGATCACCTTCCTTGCAAGCCATTTGCTACTGCTGATGTTAGCCATGTTCATTTGGCAAAGGGAGGTTTCCATTCATACGGGTTCAGAGTTCACAAGCCTGTAGCTACGGGGTTTTGTTCTTTTTGTTAGTTAACAAACAGGTCCTAAAAGGAGCATGTTAATCCAAATTTAATGTGTTGTCTCAGTTATATAATCACATGGTCAAACGAGTGATTTCGTCTCTCTGGTAAGCTTTGTGGAGGCGTTGAATTAAGCTGTAGTAAATTTCTGAAGACTTGATAGCAAAAGAATAAAAGGTGATGAAACCTTCTAGAAGGTAACTATCGGAGGGACAGTTGTGCTACTCCGGGCTGTAACCCTGGAAACCCAGCCAGCGCTTGCCAGAGTGCACAGCTCACATGGTGAATTAGGTTCACCTCACAGCTTGCCTCTGGATATGGTATCTGTTGGAACTGTCTTTTGTTCCCTCCTCCGTGGTCTTTCCGAGTCCAGTGTGAGCCCAGGCTTTCCTGTATCTCCTGAACAACCAATGATTTCCAACTAGAGGAAGATGGTCCAGTTCCATTGCTGTGCATCAGAAAACCAAGTCTCTGTTCCCCCACAGTATTGTTGGGGACGTTTTCAAAGGAGATTCTGCACTGGTGAGCAAGGCCACTATGCCATGCAGGTTTAAGCTCTTTCTAGGCAACTGGATAAGATGATGGATACAGTCTTGCATAAAATGCTCACCTTGATCTAACCAGGATAACTTGATAGCAGGCTGCCACAGTAGGAAGCTGAAAGACCATATCTCAACCACAAACAGGAAGCAGAAAGAGCAAGCCAGAAGTGTAAACCCTTTGTACCTACACCTAGAGACATTCTTTCTCCAGCATGGCTCCAAGCTCTAAAAGTTCCATAAGCATTCCAGACAGAATCACCAAGTGGGAGCTAAGTGCTCAAACACCTCAATTTATTCTTGTTCAAATCATAACACCGTCTTTGTCATGTGCTAAACATGCCACCAAGTAGATTAATGCAGTCTGTGAATGACATGTTCTACGCAGTCAATATACTCAGGAGATGATAACATGATTGTTACCGACTGTCTAGTGATTACATAAATCTGCCAAAAAATTGTTGCTGTTGTTCTTTGGCAAGAATACCTTTAAGTCACAAAATAATCTGCGAGTTTTAACGTGATTTGAAATAATACGTCTTGTATTTCTAGGTGACCAACTCAAAATTCAGATAGTTTCAGTCTACTTTTGTGGCTGTAGATATTAATGACTGTATTTTAAGAACATTTCATCCTACGTGTATGTGAAATATCTATACATTTCAATTATTGGAGAGGTCATACTTATATTCAAATCTGCTCTACATGGAGTAACTTATTCTCTTTGCTAAGAATTATTTTTGAAATTTTTAATGTTTTTTTCTCCCATTTCTTTTATTGAATATAAGTACTCAACTACAAATGTATCCACATTTTTTAAATAAATGATTGTGTAACAGTAATATTTTACTTATTCTTGCTTTCTTGCCTTGAGGTTACCACAAAGCAGTTCATAAAGATTTTTTTACTCTCTTCATAGCTACATACTATTCAACTGTGTGATGTTAAGAACCACTCATTTGACTTGGTCCCTATTAGTGGATATTTAGATTGTTCTTGTATTTCACAATGAAAACGGGCTGTAATTAAAGCAATACTCACTAGATGCTATCTTTAAGAGGAAAAAAAAAACACATTTTTTTTCTTCCAATAGAGACTTAAGAGTGAGAAAGAGCAATTCTGCTACAGTCAAATTTTCGTTTACCCGTTGTTCTTTCCATACCTGACGCCACTCACGCCGAGCACTGCCAACTGTGTGCAGGCTTCAACTCCTGGACATTTGACAATCCGATATGTGAGAGATTGTGTCTCAGGACCTCATGCTTGGCTTTCCTCGTCCTAGGAATAAGGCTGAGCGTGCACAGGAAAGAGCCTCTGCTTCTCTTTTTAGAAAAAAGGAGTCTGTGGCCCATTTACCGGTGGCACTGCACCATCTCTTCTCTATTTTGAGAAACTCTTTCTATATTAGCTATTAGATATGCCGGCCCGTTGTGGCGAATGATGCTACTGTTCCATGATTGTCTTCTTTACGTTGCTTTGGGCGCTTTGGAAAGAGTCTTTGTATACTTTCTTTAACTTTTCCTGGATGTTTCTGAACTGTGATACTGAGCTGAGATGCTTTTCTTCTTCCTCGAGACTGCAGGGAAATAACCACGTCTCCCCTTCGAATGTGCCTGGTTTCCTTTGTTTCATCTTTAGGTAGAGTCTTTTGGAACTTGTTCCTGACTTCCAGTGTGGGAAACAGAGCCAGTTTTGTCTTTCCCCACATACCCCTCTCAACACACTTATCTAAAGGGCCAACTTTCACCTCCAAGTTGACACCTCCAAGTCCCCTTTTCTGTGTATTGTCAGGGTTTTGGTTCACTGGTATATTGTTAGTATTTTTGTAGCATTATGGAGGGAGCAACTATCCCTTTAAAACACAGGGATGAGAGACAAGAAGCCGGCTTAATGGTTAAGGGAACTGGCTGCCTTTTCAGAGGACCTAGGTTCCGTTCCCAGCATTCACATGGCAACCGATGACCGCGTGCACTTCCATTCCAGGGCTTCTGTCAACATAGGTCACAGAGTGGCCTTCTGAGTGAAGGAGCTAATGCGGTCCAAGCCTTTGAGCCTTCACTGTGCCCTTGAAGAGTGACAGTGGCCGGGATGACAGCTCATGGATACACAGCCAGTCCTGCCGAATCCCGCTGCTCATCTGCTTCAAGGATTTTCTCAGGATTCAGGCTTGCCAAATTCTTCTGGATGATATATTCGATGGCCTGAAGTTTTTAAGTCAGTTATAAGAGCTGGTTCAAAAAAAAAAAAAAAAAAAAAAAAAAAAAAAAAAAACAAAACAAACAAAAAAGACAAAAGAAAAGAAAAGAAAGGATAGAAAAAGGATAACTTCCCATCTCTTTGTTTTCTTTTACACCCTATGTTGGTTTTCCTAGTGTTTTTCATGTTTGCATGATTTTCACTCATTTCTGTGCCTACGTTATTTACTGCTATTCTCTTAAATAAATCTTAGATCTGTTCTATGATGATGCTCAGTTTGTACATGTGGGATTTGTGCTTAATGTGTCTTTGCTTTTACATTTTACTTTAAAATTTTTTGTGACATTTATTTGATTTAAGGAAAAGTACATGTGCGCAGAAGTCAGAGGACAGCTTGCAAGAGATTGTTTTCTCCTTTACCATGTGTGTGCATGCACATATTTTCAGATATTAGGTGGTTTTTTTTTTCCTATGGGTAATAGATCCTGCTCTGTTTGAATTTTACTGTTTATAATTTTATAGTCACTGTGCAGTATCATCAAAAGATCTCTGAAGTGAAATTATACTAATCAAATGTATTTATCCTATTTGTATGCCTATGTGGTCTAACCATATTATTGAAACTTGAGTTTCCTTCTTATTACTGCTGTGGGTAGTATTGCAATTGTCATTTTATTAATATTCTACTTTGTGATTTTTGTGTATATTTCTGATTGAGTCCTTAGCATATATTTCAAGGAATCAAATAACATCCACCGAGAGATCTCATATTGGTGTGGCAGTGGTATCAGAGCAGATGGACAAAGGAGCAAAGGGCCAGAGCCTTCTGACTTATATGGAAGTGGTGGCCATAGTCTACTTGCAGGGCCACTGTTTTCCTGGCTAGATATTGCTATCTCTCCGAGGGAGCTTATCAAGGAACTGGCTTTTCTAAGGAGTGAATATAAAGTCATTTGGCTTTCTAGGGGCCTCTGTACATTTTCTTCTTTCCTTGGAAACCACTCTCTGATTGGTAGACTCAGATTGTGGAGTATCTCACCGAGGCTCACTCAGACTCCAAAATCTCTCTGACTCACGTGTATGTTCTTGGGAATGCTTTCACATTAGTGGAAATACGAGATGCTGCTTGCACACCCTAGCTTGTGACTCTCTTGTTCACTTCCCGGACCAGATGAGCATAGGAGCAAATCAGAAAACCAGTCTACTCTAGAAGGAGAGGTACACAGGATGGGAAGTGGTACCCACTCTCTCTCTCAAGTGCCTTCGATCACAGAGAATGGTTTTATTGGCAGCCTCGCCACCGGTGCAGAGAATTTGAGGAGACAAAAATCTCTCTCTGCACTCTGAATTGGAAAAGGAGTGGGAGTTTCTGGTGCTCTGCCTCAGAAAGGAGCAGGAGTTTCCTGTGCTCTGATGTTATACCACTCCATTCCCTGGCCACTCCCAGTTAGGATTCAGATCCCATCCTTTCACCTCCACAGCCCTAAGCTTACATAATGGAGATCTGTGGTCAACACTTAGAACCTGCTGTTTTCACTTCTGGGTCTTGTATTGGCTGCACAGCAGCACAGGAAGCCCCTGTGCATTCCAGGACATTCGCTTCTGTGTACATTGCTTTGTTTTGTAGAGAGATTAGACACTCTTCACAGTTATTAATAATTGTATTTTCTTTTGTGTGATTTTCTTGCTTATGATGAGTGATTTATCCTTCCAACTTCTTTTTCTTTACCTAGTGGGGCTTTGTGCTTTATAAATTGGCTGGCCTGACTTCCTTTGGCTGTCTAACTTTAAATCTCCACTGGTTCTGAATTTAGCACAACTGCTTTTCAATTGTAGTCCCCGCCTTTAGGGTATTGGTATTAATATTCAAGATACAATGAGCTAAGAAACAGGATATACAGATCTGCCACTTGATATTCAGCATCTGGCTTATAAATTTATGCTAAATATGTGCAAACAGTGATATACATATTTACATGTATGCATGAATACCTATTATATAAAGATATAACATGATGTTCAGAATCGGCATTTGCCTCTCATTTGCTTTCTCTGTAGCCCCTGAGCCATTCGTTCAACCTAATAACAGCAATCCTAATCAGAGAATCGATTTATAACCCTACCAGGTGGTAAAAGGCTTCTCCAAGTGACCCCGTGGGGATCCCTTCTGGCTATCTTCTGGAAAATAGGAGATTAAAAACATGTGTGTTCCCACAATGCTGCATTCTGGGGATGTTTTGTCTCCTAGTCCCACCCCCATGTAAGTTATGTAAGACCAGGGAAACCAACAAAGAACAACTGATGTCTTTGACTGGGTGGTTGTTGATTTTGAGGACAGACCTACAAAGTGTGGACAAACACAAATGACAAATGTGGGCAGTCCGAACACACTGTCAGACTCAGAGAAAATCCCCCCCTGACTGTCCTCCGAACATATGTGGAAGAGAATTCTTGGTGTCTTATGTGACGATTAACTCTTTGGGATCAGCATAAAAATAGATTTAATTTAGCATCTTAGGGATGTTTGACCATCAGTACTTAACCTGGAGAGAGAAAGAGAGCTGAATGTCAGGGCAAGGGGTGAGGGGTGAGGGCTTGAGGAAGAGGGGTAACTATGCTGCTTTTGTTTCTATGGGGATTGCTATAGTAACAATTCTGCTCACCCTCCATTTATTGAGTTATCTTCTTGTGAAACCAATAGGTACATGAAGCATCCAAGGAACAGTAAAGAGATTTTGCTGTTTGTGCAGCCGTGCCGCACGTTTCAATGAAAAAACTCTGAGGGGAAGGGACAATATTGGCAGATAATTTAATACAATTGCAGGAATGAGATTCCTCAGGGTTTCCTTTGAGACTGGAAAAATAACAGCTGATCTATGTCTCAATGCAGAGCTGAACTTGAACTTTTGCCAGTCTTAGTGCTCGGCCCTCTGAGGCATCTGGGGAATAATTCCCACTTCCCCAACCTGACCTCCTTCCTTCCTTCTGCTTGCCAGCAAGCAGAATGAGAAAAAGGAAAACTGAACAGAAAAGGTGATCTTGATTTTGTTGTGTTCAAAGACTTCTGATACAGCATCCCACCCACGGGGACCACAGTGACCTCCAGTCCACCCAGACCCAGGAAACAATGGCTGGATTAGAGATGGAAAAGGAGATGCAAGAAGCCATGTGTTCTCACCTTTGTTCCTTATTTTGGTCCCTTGAGCATCTTTGCTGGGTGAGTAGATTATTGTAAAAAAAAAATGTTCAAAGACTCTGAATATTAAAGTGGGGACTTAGAGAAACCTGTTTCTTGGGGGTCTATCCTACCATCTCTTGGTAGGCTAGATTCTTGTAAAGGAGGAAACAAAACAAAACAACAAGGACAAAACACAACTAAACCAGAACACAGTAGGTAGGAAAGACAACTTTGAAAACCTTTCCTTGTTTGTGTAAGATAATGGTTTGAAATGTTTACACAAATAGATATCCCCTCCATTCCTCAACTCAAAAATACACTCCTCTTCATTATGGCTCAGCCAGGCCTACAAACAGATGCAGCTGTCAAAGGAGGTGGCTATGTGGAATAAGAAACACACAGACATGTGGAGTCAAAGTCGTCTAAGGAGGAGTTTAGAAAACAGAAGAACAAGGCCTGTCCCAACTCACACATGTTAATTAGACAAATACCTGTAGCAAACAGCACTTAGATATAATTTCCATGGGTAGTCTCAATTTATAGATAGGAAATCTGGGACACAGAGAACACTTGGGACTTGTCTACTACAGCAAGTGTTCAGTCTGGAGGCAAGCTGTGAATAATATAGCTGACTCGAGGGTCATGTCCACACCTTTGACCTCTCCTGCTTATCCAGACAAGAACAACAGATGAGGCAGAATTCTTGAAAAGGGACTATTGAGCTACTTGAATCCAAATGTTTTCAGTCTTCTAGGATCTATAACACCAGCCAGGCCGAGGACACCCAACCCTTTGAGATGCAAGATGGCCTCTCTGTGGTTTTCAACTTTCCTAATGCTGTAACCCTTTAATACAGTTCCTCAGGTTGTGGTGGTCCACAGCTATAAAGTTGTTGCTACTCCATAAGTGTAATTTTGCTACTGTTATAGAAAACATATGGTAAATATGTTGAATCATAATATAAATATCCGCTATATGAGTTCCAAGGGGACCCGTAGATTGAGAGCCACTGACCTTGAGGAACCTACAATGTGTAGAGGCCTAAAGTAGTTTTCCCCTAGACCACACTCATGGGTTCCTCTCATGAATTTCACTGACTAAAATACAATATAACACTATTCTCTTTCTTTACCCCTTCACAGTTGTAGAGCTTGTGATCAAAAATAAGCAAGAATCCAATACTTGGTCTTTCTGTTGCTACCATCAGAATCAATGTGAGTAGCTATGAAATCTTTCCCAAGAGTGCATAGCAGGAGTTCATGTAAAGCTTCATGTATGAACTTCTGCCACCCACAAAGAGGAATAGAACATATAAACATACAACCTCCACAGGGTTCCATTAGGTGCTGAGACCGTTCCTGACCTCATCTTTAGCAGGCGTCCAGACATTGTATTTGGATTACTTTGCTATATTTGCTCCTTATAGGTGTCAAGGCTTTCTCCATCAGTGACTTCAAACATTAAAGCAAGGCCAGAACAGGCTTTGGAGAAGCAAAGAAACAAAGGATGTAGTTAACACTTATGAGCACTGAGGTCCATGATAGGGAGGAAGAAAAAGAAGCTTCTAGAGTATTCACATATGGACCGTGTAAGTGAGGACTTGTAGACATGTGCAGACATACAGGACAGGGCCTCTGAGACTAAGAAGGAAGTGCTCCCCTTGACTGTAATTAAGCTTCCTTCAGTCTAGAATGTCCACTTACAGATGTGCTTTCCTGGTTCTCAGAGCTCTACTAACCATGTGATATGTTTTGTGCCTCGGAGCTTCCCAGCTCTCCTTCTCTGACAGCTACAGTCCAGGAAATCCTACATCATACTAAGCAGGAAGTTACTGATCTCCAAGGATGAGTTAATATGGGGCTAAAAGAATCACAGTGCTTAGATAATCTCTAGATGCCACATACTCAGACGCCTTGGGATAGAACATGAAGGAAAGAAGAGTGTCAGGTAATAAGTCAGGCGACAGAACTAAGCATGCTAAACATCTTTCCATTTTATAAAGTGCCAACATGAAGCTTGCTGGATTTTGTCCACACAGTAAATACAAGATTAGAGATTACTAGGCAATTATATTTAAACATTACAGAATTTCCAAAAAAAAAAAAAAAAAAAAAAAAAAACACAAAAAACAATAATTGCCATGTTCAGGGCAGTGTCTCAATCCCATGATAACAGTTTAGTTTAATGGATAGAAGCAACTATATCATTTATCCCTCTTACATAAAACGCTGCCAACCATGTAAGCACATGATCTATAATAAAGGTTTATACTGGGTGTATAGCCATCTCTGGAAGTCCAGCTCCATGGTATACAACAAGTGGGAAAGTGAGGGGCAAAAAATATGGTAGGGAGAGCTCAAAAAGCCCGGGACCCAGAGGGAAACACTCAACAAGGCCAGGACCCCAGAGACCTCTTAGGGCTTTAATTTTTATGATGTATGAGGAGGAACAATGTCAATGGTAAATGTGGTACTTTGAGGGGGTGTATAAATCACCTATAAAATGTGCTTTTGGAACAGAGATATTTAAATTTATGATTCTCCCATATGGTTGAAAATGGGATGGTGAGGGGGTCTTAGCAGTAGGTAGAGAGGAGGCTCCACTAGAGATGAAAAAATTTGTCTTTTGACTCCAGATCATTTTGTTATTGTTGTTGTTTCACACTAGAAAGAAAATGAACATAGTAGCTTGGAGGGAGGCTGGGGTCTTTTGTCAAGTGTTCATTTTACTGGATCAAATATTCCCAGGTCAGCCCCGGCATGCTCTGAGTAATGCTTCTAAAACTGATTTAACAGTAGACTGCTCTTTTGGCAAACGAAAAGTCTTTGGAAGAGAATGAGGAAGCAGGAGCACAGTTACATATTCTCTGTGTCCCACATGCAACCTCAGTCATAGGATGCACCAAGTTCCTCTGAGGCCTTAAGGCAGTGTTAGGACCATACCTAGGGACCAAAGTGCCTACAGTAATTACTGATCTTGGTTTAGGGATAAAATGCCTGGCAAAACAACTTAAGGAAGAATGGATTTATTTTAGCTCATGATTTGAAAGAATGCAGTCCATCCTGGCGGGGGAAGGCATGACCTTGCGACGAGGCATTTGGTCACATTGTGTCAATGGTCAAGAAGCAAGAAGAGATGACTGCTTCTCTCAGGTGTTTTCTCCTTTTTCCCTGTTTATTAATCTGACATTATAGTCCACGGATGGCATGACCTGCATTCAAGGTCATTCTTCACCTCATCATTAAACCACTTTGAAAATCCCTTTACAGATATGTGCACACTGAGTCTCCTAAGTGATCCCAAGTCAACGAGATGATGAGAATTAACCACCACACTGCCTTCCTCACTCCTTACTAATTGCTAGCTATTACTAAAGGCTTAGTACCTTGCAAGTACTGAACTAGGCATGTTGGTCAGAGTCCCTCATTGTATTTTGATAATTCAATGGGTATGTAATACTGTTGGTCCTCATTAATGAAGAAAAAAGCTTTGGAATACATGCTTTTCCTCAGCCCCATACTCCCAATAAAATATACCAAAATATAAAATACTCCCATTATTCTTCTCAAATACAATATTTAATTCCATTTAAGTCAGAGGAGTGTTTGGACATTTGAATGAGAATGGCCGTCATAGACTTATATATTTGAATACTTGGTCTCCATTTGGTGGAACTAATTGGAAAGGATTAGGAGATGCAGCCTTGTAGAAGAAGGTGTGTCAATAGGAACAAGTTTCAAAAGACACCATTTCTGGTCTCTGTCCACCTTATCTATCTCTATCAATCTATTTATCTATTAATCTAACAATCTATCTATCTATCTATTTATCTATCTCCAACTCATAGAACTAGATGCAAGATTTCAGCTGTTCATGCTGCAATATCTTTACTTTGCGATCATGGATTCTAATCCTTTAAAACTGTAAACTCCAAATTAAACACTTTTTTAAAAAAATAAATTGTCTTGGTCATGGTGTCTTATCACAATGAGAGAAGAGTAGCTAAGACAGTAGAAATGACATAAGGAATATTGAGTTACTCCATTTGACACTCTGCACTTATTGACAAGTTAGAAATAACCCAGAAATAACTCTATATAGAAGAGGGAACTAATGTTTGGTCTACTGTTAGTCGAAGGTTTTGGCACTCAGAGGGGTTGAGCCTTGCAGGTGGTAAAGACAGAACAAACCGTAGTGGGTTGATTCCTATTTCTCACTTAACACGATACCTCTCCCTATGTTAGAATGATCGCCTTCAAGTGCCATGAGCCAATTCTCTTTTATATTGGGTGAAACAATGGAATCTGTGTCTCTTGCATTTTGGAGTGTTATTGAGACACAGGCATCTTGAAGTGTCCACTTGGGGTATGCCATGTGCTGTTCACTCGGCAGGTCCTATAACAGGTCTTTGGCCTACTTTGTGGGTTCTTTTATTCTTCTACACTTCTCCATCCTCTTTTCCACCCTTTCAACCTCCTAACACTAGGTTAGAGATTAAAAAGAATAGAAGGGAAATGGGGTAAAATTATCATTAAGGTACTTCCTGTTAATTGGTGGTATCCAGTTCCTTGGGGCAAGTTTGATCTTCACAATCAGAATATCTAGTTCCTTCTTGTTGCTGTTTCTTCTTTGTGCATAGCCACTTAACAAACCACAACCAACAGCAATCAATCACCAACTACCAACCACCAACATCCAATAGTGACAACCCCACCTCTTAGGGCCCTGGCCTTTACATAACCTCTAAAAAATCCCCGGAATTCCAAATCTCACATAACTGTAGAAACTATATGCAGTTGGCAAAATCACACTCCTGCTAAACCACAAGGCAAATCATATTTATCTGCTCTGGGACAATCTGAAGCAGCCCCATTTCTCAGACCTGTGATTGAAACAAATAATTCTGTGTTTTTCAAAGAAACTAAAATTCTTACTTTATCATCCTCTCTGCCAGGTTCATGACTCCATCATTCACGTGGAGAGCTGCTTTGAGCTTAGTTTCCCTCTCTGTCCTGACTACCCCAGTGTACTGTCATCTCTCCAAGCTCAGCTGCATTTTCTTTTGTACACTAAGCTCCCCAGATCATGCCTCCCATATATCTTTATGACTTCCATCATTACCTTAGCTCCTAGAAATAGGCAGTGACTATTCTGTCACTGTATTAAAAGCTATAATGTTCTTAATTCAAATTTTGATGCCATAAAGTCTCCTGGAATTTTCCATACAGAACAAAATAAAACAAAAGTTTTTGTAAGACTTAGGATAAGGTTAGGTTCATATGTAACTACTTTCCAATTTAATTGGATGAACCTGGTCCTCTCAAGTACCTTAACTTATGTGATTATACTTATTGCTGTGATCAAACACCCGAAAAGTATAAGTTAAATGAAGGGGGGTTATTTAAGCTTGTTATTTGAGGGCACAGACTATCTTGTGGAAGGCATTGTCACAGAGTTTCTTTGCTGGGACTCCTTACTTCTTCACAAATCAATGGGCCAGGAAGCAGGAGTCGGGGATGCTGGTGCTCACACGGTTCTGGCTCTCTTGATCATCTTCCTTCTCTTATTCAATCTGGATAGCAGCCCAAGTTTAAGGTGGGTCTTATTCCTCACCTGAAACACTATTGAAATGTCCTCTCAGACACATCCCAGGCTGTGTGTCATAAGGGAAAAAAAATAGATGGACAGCACCTGAGAATGAGAGCTCTAGCCTCTGAATGCTTATACAGGCACATGCAGTTATATACCTGTACACACACACACACACACACACACACACACAGAGAGAGAGAGAGAGAGAGAGAGAGAGAGAGAGAGAGAGAGAGAGAGAGAGAGAGAATCTTCTATTTCCAACCATCATGGCCTTTTCCACCTTACTCTTTCTCAGTACTTGCCTTAGTCCACAATTATTATTTTCATACTTTTCACCCATTCCTTTTACTCATAGACATTTCTTTTTGCTTTTTAATTATCTCCAAGATCCTCTTCTCCTCTCTTACTTATATGAACACAATTTTTGAAGTCATCCTTCTTTCTCCCAGAGCACTAAATAAACTGCCTTTTTGTTGCCCAGTAAAAGCTTGTTTGTCAATGAAGAGAACTACAAGCTTTTGGGTACCTGGTGGGGTTTTTGTTGTTGTTGTTGTTGTTTGTTTGTTTGTTTGTTCGTTTGTTTTGTTTTGTTGTTTTTTTAAATGAGTGTCAAGAAAGACTCAACCAGGTCTGCCACTATGATCATGGAATGGGCTGGACAACTTCTTTTGGAAATTCAATGGGAGTATGTCCCTCCACTTTTCTATTTTCATGGTTGTTGTGTTGAGGTATGGTCTCCTTATGTTACCCATGAACTCACTGTGCTGATCTTAAAGTCAGCAATTCCCCTTTTTCAATCTTCCAAGTACGAAGATTATAGGCCTGGTCTTCTGCAACTGGCGAAGATTCCTAAACTTTGAAATACTCTCTGCTCCATTGACTGCAGCTATGACTTCAACCACAAATTGTCTTTCTCCGAGCACCACATCTCCAGCACCTCACATTCACAAT